>NC_084552.2:1857500-1937500 GCF_033978685.3 Nerophis lumbriciformis | reverse complement strand
CACCGGGTTATAAGGCGCACTGTCGGGTTTTGAGAAAATGAAAGCATTTTAAGTGCGCCTTATATTCCGAAAAATTGTTTATGTCATTATTTTTTTTCAATGATTAGTAATATTTAAGTCATGTTTTAAATCATAGTATATTTTTAAATAATTGTATTTTTTTAAATATTTTTAAAGCAAGACCTAATGTCGTGGCCCGTAATGTAAGTGCACGTTTAAATGAGCAACTCACGGGTCGTTTGACTTCGGTATGAGCGTTCCCAGCTCCTTAATCCTGTAGTTGATGTTGTATCTTCGCCTTCTCTCAACTGAAAACCGCACCCCCAAAAAAGAAGAAAAGTTAGGTTCATTCTTGTTGTTTTTTTTCAATTGTGGAAAAGATGGTCGACTCTTACTCAAGTTGTGGTTGTCCTTTTTCTGCCTCTCCTTGGCCATGACCCGAGTGTCCAGTTCTGTCAAAACATTCAAAAAAGAAAAGAAAAAGATGCATAACCAATTGATTAGCAACGCGGTCTGATTTCGACACGGTCAAAAGAGACAGTGAGTTCAGAGCGGAGGTCAGTCAGAATGTGGCGTCTCCATGCACGTATTAGCTTGACCTCACGCACACACTCGCAGAATGAAAGGAAGCTCCTGTTGCATGTGGCCCGAGAAAAAAAAAAAATAGTAAGCCTTTTCCTCTTGTAAACGTACTCCGTAATTAGGCAAATTTACCAAGCGGCCCTGCACGGAGAGAGGCTAAAAAAATGCCACTGCATTTATATTTGTATTCACATTTTTTCCAAATTACATCATTAGGGCGCTGAAATTGGATTTCCCAATTTGTCTCTGTTGATTCAATCAAGGCAATTTGGAGTCTGTGTGGCAGCACATTGTCCTCTCCTCGCCACGCTGACAGCGAGAGGGAGAGTGGAGGGCTCTTCAGGCCATACTTTGCACTTCCCAAATCATTTAAGCCCCCTGTATTAATAAGACTGTGATGATTTGTTGTATTTTTTTTTTTTTGGGACAATATGTCTGCACGGTGCGGCTAAATTGGGAGAAATTTGGCTGTTTGTGTGGTATACAGGTAAAAGCCAGTAAATTAGAATATTTTGAAAAACTTGATTTATTTCAGTAATTGCATTCAAAAGGTGTAACTTGTACATTATATTTATTCATTGCACACAGACTGATGCATTCAAATGTTTATTTCATTTAATTTTGATGATTTGAAGTGGCAACAAATGAAAATCCAAAATTCCGTGTGTCACAAAATTAGAATATTACTTAAGGCTAATACAAAAAAGGGATTTTTAGAAATGTTGGCCAACTGAAAAGTATGAAAATGAAAAATATGAGCATGTACAATACTCAATACTTGGTTGGAGCTCCTTTTGCCTCAATTACTGCGTTAATGCGGCGTGGCATGGAGTCGATGAGTTTCTGGCACTGCTCAGGTGTTATGAGAGCCCAGGTTGCTCTGATAGTGGCCTTCAACTCTTCTGCGTTTTTGGCTCTGGCATTCTGCATCTTCCTTTTCACAATACCCCACAGATTTTCTATGGGGCTAAGGTCAGGGGAGTTGGCGGGCCAATTTAGAACAGAAATACCATGGTCCGTAAACCAGGCACGGGTAGATTTTGCGCTGTGTGCAGGCGCCAAGTCCTGTTGGAACTTGAAATCTCCATCTCCATAGAGCAGGTCAGCAGCAGGAAGCATGAAGTGCTCTAAAACTTGCTGGTAGACGGCTGCGTTGACCCTGGATCTCAGGAAACAGAGTGGACCGACACCAGCAGATGACATGGCACCCCAAACCATCACCCAACCATGCAAATTTTGCATTTCCTTTGGAAATCGAGGTCCCAGAGTCTGGAGGAAGACAGGAGAGGCACAGGATCCACGTTGCCTGAAGTCTAGTGTAAAGTTTCCACCATCAGTGATGGTTTGGGGTGCCATGTCATCTGCTGGTGTCGGTCCACTCTGTTTCCTGAGATCCAGGGTCAACGCAGCCGTCTACCAGCAAGTTTTAGAGCACTTCATGCTTCCTGCTGCTGACCTGCTCTATGGAGATGGAGATTTCAAGTGCTACTTTTTTTAATTCATTTTTTTAGAAACATTTATTTATAAACTGCAACATTTACAAACAGCTGAGAAACAATTATCAAAATAAGTATAGTGCCAGTATGCTGGTTTTTTTCAATAAAATACTGGAAAAGATAGAAATGTACACACAAATATATATATATATATATATATATATATATATATATATATATATATATATATATAAATAAATAAATATATACACATATATATATATATATATGTATGTATATGTATATATGTGTGTGTTTATATATATATATATATATATATATATATATATATATATATATATATATATATATATATATATATATATATGTGTGTGTGTGAAAAAAAATCACAAGACTATTTCATCTCTACAGGCCTGTTTCATGAGGGGGGGTTCCCTCAATCATCAGGAGATTTGATTGAGGGAACCCCCCCTCATGAAACAGGCCTGTAGAGATGAAATAGTCTTGTGATTTTTTTTCCCACACACACATATATTGCGCTCTACTACGGTATCGAGCACTATTTTTTGGATAACCTTATTAAGACATATATATATATATATATATATATATATATATATATATATATATATATATATATATATATATATATATATATATATATATATATATATATATATATATATATATATATATATATATATATATATATATATATATATATATATATATATATATATATATATATATATATATATATATATATACATTTTTAATGCTAGTATATATGAATGACAAGTAGAAAAGCACTGTTTCACTATAAGTGATTATTCTAAACCCCAAATATAAGACAGACCCTCTTTTTAAAGGTAGAAAAGTACTGTGTTACTGATACATTTCTATAGCGCTTTGGTGTGTGTAAGTGACGGAAGAAAAAGCTCTGACTCAATTTAAGGTGTTATTCTAGACCCTGAATATAAAACGATCCATCTTTTTTAAGACAGAAAATTACTGTGGTGCGGCTGCATCTCTCTTGATCACTGATGTGCGAGTGACAGGACAAAATGCTGTGACTCACTCAAGATCTCGAATATAAAGACAATACCTATTTTCTTTTAAGAAAAAGACCAAAAAGTGTAGTTTTATGGCTGTATCTCTCTGGGTCACTGGTGTGTGATTGTGAGTGACAGGAAGAAAAGCTTTGACCTCAATATAGGTTCTTAATATATATTTGGAATAATAATGCAGCCCATCTTTTTCAGGACAGAAAAACATGGTGCTCTGACTCGATATTAGTGGCTATTTTAGACTCCAATATAAGACGATCCCCCTGTGTTTCAAAACGTAAAGATCCTGTGTTGACCCTAGTCCGCTGGTAAGTGTGAGTGACAGGAAGAAAAGCTGTGACTTTATATAATTGATTATTCTGGACCCTGAATATAAGACGAAAACCCTGATTCGATGTATGCACTTATTCCAAACCCGGAATATAAGACGGCCGCCCCTTTTTTACAAAACAGAAAAATATTGTGTTATGACTAAATGTATCTATATCTCTGGTGTGTGTGTGTGTGTGTGTATGTGTGAGTGAGTGACAGGAGGAAAAGGTCTGACTCGATATACGTGGTTGTTCCAGATCCAGAATATAAGACAAACCCTCTTTTTAAGACGGGAAAAATACTGATCGGGCTGCATCTCTAGTTCACTGGTGTGTGTTTGTGAGTGACAGGAGGAAAAGCTCTGACTCAATATAAGTGGCTATTTTAGACTCCAATATAAGACGATTCCCTGTGTTTCAAAACGGAAAGATCCTGTGTTGACCCTAGTCCGTTGGTAAGTGTGAGTGACAGGAAGAAAAGCTGTGACTTTCTATAATTGTTTATTCTGGACCCTGAATATAAGACGAAAAACTGTGATTCGATGTATGCACTTAGTTTAGACCCGGAATATAAGACGCCCGCCCCTTTTTTACAAAACAGAAAAGTATTGTGTTATGGCTAAATTTATCTACCAGTATATCTCTGGTGTGTGTGTGTGTGTGAGTGACAGGAGGAAATGCTCCGACTCGATATCCGGGGCTATTCTAGGACCCCGAATATAAGATAACCCCTCTTTTTCAAGATAAAAACTAGTACTATGTTGTGGCTGCATCTCTCTTATGTTGTGTGCTTGCGTGCATTTGTGTGTGTTTATGTGAATGACAGGAGGAAAAGCTGTGACTCGTTATAAGATCCAGAATATAAAACAGTAAAAATCCTGAGTTACAACTGCGGAAAAAATAATGATCGGGATGCATCTCCAGGTCACTGTTGTGTGTTTGTGAGTGACAGGAGGAAAAGCTCTGACTCGATATTAGTGGCTATTTTAGACTCCAATATAAGACGATCCCCCTGTGTTTCAAAACGGAAAGGTCCTGTGTTGACCCGAGTCCGCTGGTAAGTGTGAGTGACAGGAAGAAAAGCTGTGACTTTCTATAATTGTTTATTCTGGACCCTGAATATAAGACGAAAAACTGTGATTCGATGTATGCACTTAGTTTAGACCCGGAATATAAGACGCCCGCCCCTTTTTTACAAAACAGAAAAGTATTGTGTTATGGCTAAATTTATCTACCAATATATCTCTGGTGTGTGTGTGTGTGAGTGACAGGAGGAAATGCTACGACTCGATATCCGGGGCTATTCTAGGACCCCGAATATAAGCTTACCCCTCTTTTTAAGACGGGGAAAAATACTGATCGGGCTGCATCTCTGGTTCACTGGTGTGTGTTTGTGAGTGACAGGAGGAAATGCTCCGACTCGATATCCGGGGCTATTCTAGGACCCCGAATATAAGATAACCCTTCTTTTTCAAGATAAAAACTAGTACTATGTTGTGGCTGCATCTCTCTTATGGTGTGTGCTTGCGTGCATTTGTGTGTTTATGTGAATGACAGGAGGAAAAGCTGTGACTCGTTATAAGATCCAGAATATAATATAAAATCCTGTGTTGTGGCTGCAGAAAAAATACTGACCGGGCTCCATCTCTAGTTCACTGGTGTGTGTTTGTGAGTGACAGGAGGAAAAGCTCTGACTCGATATAAGTGGCTATTTTAGACTCCAATATAAGACGATCCCCTGTGTTTCAAAACGGAAAGATCCTGTGTTGACCCTAGTCCGCTGGCAAGTGTGAGTGACAGGAAGAAAAGCTGTGACTTTCTATAATTGTTTATTCTGGACCCTGAATATAAGACAAAAAACTGTGATTCGATGTATGCACTTAGTCTAGACCCGGAATATAAGACGCCCGCCCCTTTTTTACAAAACAGAAATGTATTGTGTTATGGCTAAATTTATCTACCGTATTTTTCGGAGTATAAGTCGCACCTGCCGAAAATGCATAATAAAGAAGGAAAAAAACTTATATAAGTCGCACTGTAGCCCGGCCAAACTGCGAAAAAAAACTGCGACTTATAGTCCGAAAAATACGGTATATCTCTGGTGTGTGTGTGTGTGTGTGAGTGACAGGAGGAAAAGATCTGACTCGATATACGTGGTTGTTCTAGATCCAGAATATAAGACAAACCCTCTTTTTAAAGACGGGAAAAAATACTGATCGGGCTGCATCTCTAGTTCACTGGTGTGTGTTTGTGAGTGACAGGAGGAAATGCTCCGACTCGATATCCGGGGCTATTCTAACCCCTCTTTTTCAAGATAAAAACTAGTACTATGTTGTGGCTGCATCTCTCTTATGTTGTGTGCTTGTGTGTGTTTATGTGAATGACAGGAGGAAAAGCTGTGACTCGTGATAAGATACAGAATATAATATAAAATCTTGTGTTATGGCTGCAGAAAAAATAATGATCGGGCTGTATCTCCAGGTCACTGTTGTGTGTTTGTGAGTGGCAGGAGGAAATGCTCCGACTCGATATCCGGGGCTATTCTAGGACCCCGAATATAAGATAACCCTTCTTTTTCAAGATAAAAACTAGTACTATGTTGTGGCTGCATCTCTCTTATGTTGTGTGCTTGCGTGCATTTGTGTGTGTTTATGTGAATGACAGGAGGAAAAGCTGTGACTCGTTATAAGATCCAGAATATAAAACAGTAAAAATCCTGTGTTACGGCTGCGGAAAAAATAATGATCGGGATGCATCTCCAGGTCACTGTTGTGTGTTTGTGAGTGACAGGAGGAAAAGCTCTGACTCGATATTAGTGGCTATTTTAGACTCCAATATAAGACGATCCCCCTGTGTTTCAAAACGGAAAGATCCTGTGTTGACCCTAGTCCGCTGGCAAGTGTGAGTGACAGGAAGAAAAGCTGTGACTTTCTATAATTGTTTATTCTGGACCCTGAATATAAGACGAAAAACTGTGATTCGATGTATGCACTTAGTCTAGACCCGGAATATAAGACGCCCGCCCCTTTTTTACAAAACAGAAAAGTATTGTGTTATGGCTAAATTTATCTGTATCTCTGGTGTGTGTGTGTGTGTGTGTGTGTGTGTGTGTGTGTGTGTGTGTGTGTGTGTGTGTGTGTGTGTGTGCGTGCGTGCGTGCGTGCGTGCGTGCGTGCGTGCGTGCGTGCGTGCGTGCGTGCGTGCGTGTGTGTGTGACAGGAGGAAAAGATCTGACTCGATATACGTGGTTGTTCTAGATCCAGAATATAAGACAAACCCTCTTTTTAAGACGGGAAAAATACTGATCGGGCTGCATCTCTAGTTCACTGGTGTGGGTTTGTGAGTGACAGGAGGAAAAGCTCTGACTCGATATTAGTGGCTATTTTAGACTCCAATATAAGACGATCCCCCTGTGTTTCAAAACGGAAAGATCCTGTGTTGACCCTAGTCCGCTGGCAAGTGTGAGTGACAGGAAGAAAAGCTGTGACTTTCTATAATTGTTTATTCTGGACCCTGAATATAAGACGAAAAACTGTGATTCGATGTATGCACTTAGTCTAGACCCGGAATATAAGACGCCCGCCCCTTTTTTACAAAACAGAAAAGTATTGTGTTATGGCTAAATTTATCTGTATCTCTGGTGTGTGTGTGTGTGTGTGTGTGTGTGTGTGTGTGTGTGTGTGTGTGTGTGTGTGTGTGTGTGTGTGTGCGTGCGTGCGTGCGTGCGTGCGTGCGTGCGTGCGTGCGTGCGTGCGTGCGTGTGTGTGTGACAGGAGGAAAAGATCTGACTCGATATACGTGGTTGTTCTAGATCCAGAATATAAGACAAACCCTCTTTTTAAGACGGGAAAAATACTGATCGGGCTGCATCTCTAGTTCACTGGTGTGGGTTTGTGAGTGACAGGAGGAAAAGCTCTGACTCGATATTAGTGGCTATTTTAGACTCCAATATAAGACGATCCCCCTGTGTTTCAAAACGGAAAGATCCTGTGTTGACCCGAGTCCGCTGGCAAGTGTGAGTGACAGGAAGAAAAGCTGTGACTTTATATAATTGTTTATTCTGGACCCTGAATATAAGATGAAAAACTGTGATTCGATGTATGCACTTAGTCTAGACCCGGAATATAAGACGCCCGCCCCTTTTTTACAAAACAGAAAAGTATTGTGTTATGGCTAAATTTATCTACCAGTATATCTCTGGTGTGTGTGTGTGTGAGTGACAGGAGGAAATGCTCCGACTCGATATCCGGGGCTATTCTAGGACCCCGAATATAAGATAACCCCTCTTTTTCAAGATGAAAACTAGTACTATGTTGTGGCTGCATCTCTCTTATGTTGTGTGCTTGCCTGCATTTGTGTGTGTTTATGTGAATGACAGGAGGAAAAGCTGTGACTCGTTATAAGATCCAGAATATAATATAAAATCCTGTGTTACGGCTGCGGAAAAAATAATGATCGGGCTGCATCTCCAGGCTACTGTTGTGTGTTTGTGAGTGGCAGGAAGAAAAGCTCTGACAAAGTACAATATTTTTAACTTTTTTTTTTTTTTGATGGGTAAAATTCAGGTCAATAGAGTATTGTTTCCCTATGAAGGTTAGTTATTGTGTTGGTGTGACACAGATAGGGGTACCTAATAAACTGTCAACAATGAGTCTATTTTAACCTATCATGTATGATTATTATATGCCATATAAGTGCATACCTGTGCATTCCCTTTTTACTGTGAGCTTTGTGGGGTTAGATGTGGGACTCAGTCCACCATTAGTGGGGTTCATACCTTGTTCACCCCCATACACGTCCAGCATGCTGTCACTGAGGGACACCTGAGGAGGAAAGGAGACTTGTTTTAAATAGTGGGTCAGGACAAAAATAAGGGATGGGAGGCTCGCAGGGGATGGTGGACCCTGCCCTCCCACAGCAGGGGGTCCGACACGCAAACAGCTTATCTTGCATCGCAATGCGTAAAAACATTTGGACCGAGGCCACGCGGGGGCTCCCGTCTGGCCAGCGTTACACTCAAAAGAGATGTCCTTTGTGATGAAAATAGATTTTTGTTCAACACTTTTCCTTGCTTCACAAACCAGGGATCAATAGGGATGATGTTCGAAACCGGTTCTCCCGGTTGTTCGATAAGAAAAAAAACCGTTCGATAAGAAAAGAACCGATTCCATGGACTCGAATCCCTTTTTGAGAACTGGTTCCCGTTATCGAGGCCACTATAGTAAAGAAAAATAGTTGGTTCTTTATTCGAATCCAGCAAAAATAATGGACCGGAAAATACGCCTCAAGGCATGGCTATTCGCCTATAGTGATCACAGAGACAGGTTGTTTTTGTATTACTGTATATATTTCATCCATCCATCCATCTTCTTCCGCTTATCCGAGGTCGGGTCGCGGGGGCAGCAGCCTAAGCAGGGAAGCCCAGACTTCCCTCTCCCCAGCCACTTCGTCCAGCTCCTCCCGGGGGATCCCGAGGCGTTCCCAGGCCAGCCGGGAGAGATAGTCTTCCCAACGTGTCCTGGGTCTTCCCCGTGGCCTCCTACCGGTCGGACGTGCCCGAAACACCTTCCTAGGGAGGCGATCAGGTGGCATCCTGACCAGATGCCCGAACCACCTCATCTGGCTCCTCTCCATGTGGAGGAGCAGCGGCTTTACTTTGAGCTCCCCCCGAATGACAGAGCTTCTCACCCTATCTCTAAGGGAGAGACCCGCCACCTGTTGGAACTTGAAATCTCCATCTCCATAGAGCAGGTCAGCAGCAGGAAGCATGAAGTGCTCTAAAACTTGCTGGTAGACGGCTGCGTTGACCCTGGATCTCAGGAAACAGAGTGGACCGACACCAGCAGATGACATGGCACCCCAAACCATCACCCAACCATGCAAATTTTGCATTTCCTTTGGAAATCGAGGTCCCAGAGTCTGGAGGAAGACAGGAGAGGCACAGGATCCACGTTGCCTGAAGTCTAGTGTAAAGTTTCCACCATCAGTGATGGTTTGGGGTGCCATGTCATCTGCTGGTGTCGGTCCACTCTGTTTCCTGAGATCCAGGGTCAACGCAGCCGTCTACCAGCAAGTTTTAGAGCACTTCATGCTTCCTGCTGCTGACCTGCTCTATGGAGACGGAGATTTCAAGTTCCAACAGGACTTGGCGCCTGCACACAGCGCAAAATCTACCCGTGCCTGGTTTACGGACCATGGTATTTCTGTTCTAAATTGGCCCGCCAACTCCCCTGACCTTAGCCCCATAGAAAATCTGTGGGGTATTGTGAAAAGGAAGATGCAGAATGCCAGACCCAAAAACGCAGAAGAGTTGAAGGCCACTATCAGAGCAACCTGGGCTCTCATAACACCTGAGCAGTGCCAGAAACTCATCGACTCCATGCCACGCCGCATTAACGCAGTAATTGAGGCAAAAGGAGCTCCAACCAAGTATTGAGTATTGTACATGCTCATATTTTTCATTTTCATACTTTTCAGTTGGCCAACATTTCTAAAAATCCCTTTTTTGTATTAGCCTTAAGTAATATTCTAATTTTGTGACACACGGAATTTTGGATTTTCATTTGTTGCCACTTCAAATCATCAAAATTAAATGAAATAAACATTTGAATGCATCAGTCTGTGTGCAATGAATAAATATAATGTACAAGTTACACCTTTTGAATGCAATTACTGAAATAAATCAAGTTTTTCAAAATATTCTAATTTACTGGCTTTTACCTGTATATAATTATATGTATAGTCAAGGTTTCTGTGGTGTATCGGTTGCTCAATACCAGGGTAGAGCGGAAAAAACACAGAGGTTATTTCATCCCGACAAGCCTGGAAACAGGCTTGTCGGGATGAAATAGCCTCTGTGTTTTTTCCTGACCTAACGTATGTAATTATAAGTATATATTTTTCATTAAGAGAATACATTTTTAAAAATAAGTTTTTAGGATACATCTATATAATCAGAATGAGCTTTTCTAACCCGTAGTTGCGAGAATCGGTTTGATTCGAGAATCGTGTTGAATCGAGAATCACCCCCGGGGGGATTGTATGGAATCATTAGCTGCCCAAGATTCACACCCCTATTCATGACCATGTGTATGGACCGTGTGCAATGTTCATTATAATTAGAGATGTACGATAATATCGGCAGTCCGATATTATCGGCCGATAAATGCTTTCAAATGTAACATCGGGAATTATCGATATCGGTTTCAAAAAGTATGACTTTTTAAAACGCCGCTGTACGGAGTGGTACACGGACCAATAAACCTTAAAGGCACATAATAACGGCTTTTCACACACACACACACACACACAAGTGAATGCAACGCATACTTGGTCAACAGCCGTACAGGTCACACTGAGGGTGGCCGCATAAAGAACTTTAACACTGTCACAAATATGCGCCACACTGCGAACCCACACCAAACAAGAATGACAAACACATTTCGGGAGAACATCCGTACCGTAACACAACAGAACAAATACCCAGAAACCCTTGCGGCACTAACTCTTCCGGGACGCTGCAATATACACCACCCCTGCCCACCTCAACCTCCTCATGCTCTCTCAGGGAGAGCATGTCCCAAATTCCAAGCTGCTGTTTTGAGGCATGTTAAAAAAAAATAATGCACTTTGTGACTTCAATAATAAATATGGCAGTGCCATGTTGGCATTTTTGTCCATAAGTTGAGTTGATTTATTTTGGAAAACCTTGTTACATTGTTTAATGCATCCAGCGGGGCATCACAACAAAATTAGGCATACAAATGTGTTGATTCCATGACTGTATATATCGGTTTCGGTTGATATCGGAATCGGTAATTAAGAGTTGGACAATATCAAAATATCGCCAAAAAAGTCATTATCGGACATCTCTAGTTATACTCATTCATTCACTTTCTATTTTCCTTCATGGATCTAAACTTTACCATTGCCGGTATTTTTTTCTAAGTAATTTTATTTAAAAAAAATATATATAGAGAGATTTTTTTTAATTATGAAAAAATATATATATAAATATTTATCTTTTTCTTTTTTTTTTTAATTATGAAAAAACATTTAAAAAATGGATTAAAAACAAATTATGAATCCATTTAGAATCGGGATGAACAAGAATCGTGTTTCGGATGTTAATCGATTTTTTTGTGCACCCCTAGTATTTAGACACACATACATGCGCCATCGACCCCTAGGGATGATGTTTGATAAGAAATGATCGAGTTCGAGCCCATTATCGAATCGTCTTATCGAACCGATTCCTTGTCGATTCTCTTATCGAATCCAGATAGGTTGTTGTATATGGAAAAAAACACAAAATTTGGTTTAACAAAAGCTCACCTTTATTTTATAAGAAAAAAAAAAAATTCAATAAATAAATAAATATTGACTGTTACCCCCCTAAAAAAAATATATATATATATATATATTGACTGTTGTTACCCAAAGTATATTAAGTGGGATTTTTCAGAAAAACAAATATATACAGTAACACAAAAACAACCTGTCTCTGTGATCACTATAGGTGAATAGCCATGCCTTGAGGCGTATTTTCCGGTCCATTATTTTTGCTGCTTGTGTGACATCACAGGAAATGACGTAGCTCAGTCATTAGATTGAGCTACACAATAAAATTAGGCATAAAAATGCGTTAATTCCACGACTGAATATATCGGTTTCGGTTGATATCGGAATCGGTAATTAAGAGTTGGACAATATTGAAATATCGGCAAAAAAAAGCCATTATCGGACATCTCTAGTTATAATCATTCATTCACTTTCTTTTTTCCTTCATGGATCTAAACTTTACCATTGCCGGTATTTTTTTCTATATTTTTATTGTAGTTTTTTCAGAATGTGTTTGTTCTGTTTTTGGCCAAAGTAAGACAAAGAAAACAATCTGAAGTTATTTTTAATGCCATGATTTTAATAGTCCGGCCCGCGTGTGCACAGATTTCCTTCCATGCGGCCCCTGAGCTAAAATGAGTTTGACACCCCTACTGTGAACGTATTAAAAAAAAAAAAAGTAATTTTTTTTTTTTAAATATATATATAGAGATTTTTTTTAATTATGAAAAAATATATATATAAATATTTATCAATTTTTTTTTTTTTTAATTATGAAAAAACATTTTAAAAAAGGATTAAAAACAAATTATGAATCCATTTAGAATCGGGATGAACAAGAATCGTGTTTCGTATGTTAATCGATTTTTTTGTGCACCCCTAGTATTTAGACACACATACATGCACCATCGACCCCTAGGGATGATGTTTGATAAGAAATGATCGAGTTCGAGCCCATTATCGAATCGTCTTATCGAACCGATTCCTTATCGATTCTCTTATCGAATCCAGATAGGTTGTTGTATATGGAAAAAAACACAAAATTTGGTTTAAAAAAAGCTCACTTTTATTTTATAAGAAAAAAATAAAAATCAATAAATAAATAAATATTGACTGTTACCCCCCTAAAAAAAAAAAAAATATATATATATATATATATATATATATATTGACTGTTGTTACCCAAAGTATATTAAGTGGGATTTTTCAGAAAAACAAATATATACAGTAACACAAAAACAACCTGTCTCTGTGATCACTATAGGTGAATAGCCATGCCTTGAGGCGTATTTTCCGGTCCATTATTTTTGCTGCTTGTGTGACATCACAGGAAATGACGTAGCTCAGTCATTAGATTGAGCTACACAATAAAATTAGGCATAAAAATGTGTTAATTCCACGACTGAATATATCGGTTTCGGTTGATATCGGAATCGGTAATTAAGAGTTGGACAATATCAAAATATCGGCAAAAAAAGACATTATCGGACATCTCTAGTTATACTCATTCATTCACTTTCTATTTTCCTTCATGGATCTAAACTTTACCATTGCCGGTATATAGGGACGGCGTGGCGCAGTGGGAGAGTGGCCGTGCGCAACCCGAGGGTCCCTGGTTCAATCCCCACCTAGTACCAACCTCGTCATGTCCGTTGTGTCCTGAGCAAGACACTTCACCCTTGCTCCTGATGGGTGCTGGTTAGCGCCTTGCATGGCAGCTCCCTCCATCAGTGTGTGAATGTGTGTGTGAATGGGTAAATGTGGAAGTAGTGTCAAAGCGCTTTGAGTACCTTGAAGGTAGAAAAGCGCTATACAAGTACAACCCATTTATCATTTATCATTTATTCTTTTCTATATTTTTATTGTAGTTTTTTCAGAATGTGTTTGTTCTATTTTTGGCCAAAGTAAGACAAAGAAAACAATCTGAAGTTATTTTTAATGCCATGATTTTAATAGTCCGGCCCGCGTGTGCACAGATTTCCTTCCATGCGGCCCCTGAGCTAAAATGAGTTTGACACCCCTACTGTGAACGTATTAAAAAAAAAAAAAAAGTAATTTTATTTTTTTTTTAAAATATATATAGAGATTTTTTTTAATTATGAAAAAATATATATATAAATATTTATCTTTTTTTTTTTTTTTTTTATTATGAAAAAACATTTTAAAAATGGATTAAAAACAAATTTTGAATCCATTTAGAATCGGGATGAACAAGAATCGTGTTTCGGATATTAATCGATTTTTTTGTGCACCCCTAGTATTTAGACACACATACATGCGCCATCGACCCCTAGGGATGATGTTTGATAAGAAATGATCGAGTTCAAGCCCATTATCGAATCGTCTTATCGAACCGATTCCTTATCGATTCTCTTATCGAATCCAGATAGGTTGTTGTATATGGAAAAAAACACAATATTTGGTTTAACAAAAGCTCACTTTTATTTTATAAGAAAAAAAAATGTCAATAAATAAATAAATATTGACTTTTACCCCCCTAAAAAAAAATATATATATATATATATATATATATATATTGACTGTTGTTACCCAAAGTATATTATGTGGGATTTTTCAGAAAAACAAATATATACAGTAACACAAAAACAACCTGTCTCTGTGATCACTATAGGTGAATAGCCATGCCTTGAGGCGTATTTTCCGGTCCATTATTTTTGCTGCTTGTGTGACATCACAGGAAATAAATAAATAAATGATAAATGGGTTGTACTTGTATAGCGCTTTTCTACCTTCAAGGTACTCAAAGCGCTTTGACACTACTTCCACATTTACCCATTCACACACACATTCACACACTGATGGAGGGAGCTGCCATGCAAGGCGCTAACCAGCACCCATCAGGAGCAAGGGTGAAGTGTCTTGCTCAGGACAATGACGTAGCTCAGTCATTAGATTGAGCTACACAATAAAATTAGGCATAAAAATGCGTTAATTCCACGACTGAATATATCGGTTTCGGTTGATATCGGAATCGGTAATTAAGAGTTGGACAATATCGAAATATCGGCAAAAAAAGACATTATCGGACATCTCTAGTTATAATCATTCATTCACTTTCTATTTTCCTTCATGGATCTAAACTTTACCATTGCCGGTATTTTTTTCTATATTTTTATTGTAGTTTTTTCAGAATGTGTTTGTTCTATTTTTGGCCAAAGTAAGACAAAGAAAACAATCTGAAGTTATTTTTAATGCCATGATTTTAATAGTCCGGCCCATGCGGCCCCTGAGCTAAAATGAGTTTGACACCCCTACTGTGAACGTATTGACAAAAAAAAAAAAAGTAATTTTATTTAAAAAAAATATATATATAGAATTTTTTTTTAATTATGAAAAAATATATATATAAATATTTATCTTTTTTTTTTTTTTTTAATTATGAAAAAACATTAAAAAAATGGATTAAAAACAAATTGTGAATCCATTTAGAATCGGGATGAACAAGAATCGTGTTTCGGATGTTAATCGATTTTTTTGTGCACCCCTAGTATTTAGACACACATACATGCGCCATCGACCCCTAGGGATGATGTTTGATAAGAAATTATCGAGTTCAAGCCCATTATCGAATCGTCTTATCGAACCGATTCCTTATCGATTCTCTTATCGAATCCAGATAGATTGTTGTATATGGAAAAAAACACAAAATTTGGTTTAACAAAAGCTCACTTTTATTTTATAAGAAAAAAAAAAATGCAATAAATAAATAAATATTGACTGTTACCCCCCTAAAAAAAAATATATATATATATATTGACTGTTGTTACCCAAAGTATATTAAGTGGGATTTTTCAGAAAAACAAATATATACAGTAGCACAAAAACAACCTGTCTCTGTGATCACTATAGGTGAATAGCCATGCCTTGAGGCGTATTTTCCGGTCCATTATTTTTGCTGCTTGTGTGACATCACAGGAAACGACGTAGCTCAGTCATTAGATTGAGCTACACAATAAAATTAGGCATAAAAATGTGTTAATTCCACGACTGAATATATCGGTTTCGGTTGATATCGGAATCGGTAATTAAGAGTTGGACAATATATCCATCCATCCATCCATCTTCTTCCGCTTATCCGAGGTCGGGTCGCGTGGGCAGCAGCCTAAGCAGCCCCAGCCACTTCGTCCAGCTCTTCCTGTGGGACCACGAGGCGTTCCCAGGCCAGCCGGGAGACATAGTCTTCCCAACGTGTCCTGGGTCTTCCCCGCGGCCTCCTACCGGTCGGACGTGCCCTAAACACCTTCCTAGGGAGGCGTTCGGGTGGCATCCTGACCAGATGCCCGAACCACCTCATCTGGCTCCTCTCCATGTGGAGGAGCAGCGGCTTTACTTTGAGCTCCTCCCGGATGGCAGAGCTTCTCACCCTATCTCTAAGGGAGAGCCCCGCCACCCGGCGGAGGAAACTCATTTCAGCCGCTTGTACCCGTGATCTTGTCCTTTCGGTCATAACCCAAAGCTCATGACCATAGGTGAGGATGGGAACGTAGATCGACTGGTAAATTGAGAGCTTTGCCTTCCGGCTCAGCTCCTTCTTCACCACAACGGATCGATACAGCGTCCGCATTACTGAAGACGCCGCACCGATCCGCCTGTCGATCTCACGATCCACTCTTCCCTCACTCGTGAACAAGACTCCGAGGTACTTGAACTCCTCCACTTGGGGCAAGATCTCCTCCCCAACCCGGAGATGGCACTCCACCCTTTTCCGGGCGAGAACCATGGACTCGGACTTGGAGGTGCTGATTCTCATCCCAGTCGCTTCACACTCGGCTGCGAACCGATCCAGTGAGAGCTGAAGATCCTGGCCAGATGAAGCCATCAGGACCACATCATCTGCAAAAAGCAGAGACCTAATCCTGCAGCCACCAAACCAGATCCCCTCAACGCCTTGACTGCGCCTAGAAATTCTGTCCATAAAAGTTATGAACAGAATCGGTGACAAAGGGCAGCCTTGGCGGAGTCCAACCCTCACCGGAAACGTGTCCGACTTACTGCCGGCAATGCGGACCAAGCTGTGGCACTGAGCATACAGGGAGCGGACTGCCACAATCAGACAGTCCGATACCCCATACTCTCTGAGCACTCCCCACAGGACTTCCCGAGGGACACGGTCGAATGCCTTCTCCAAGTCCACAAAACACATGTAGACTGGTTGGGCAAACTCCCATGCACCCTCAAGGACCCTGCCGAGAGTATAGAGCTGGTCCACAGTTCCACGACCAGGACGAAAACCACACTGTTCCTCCTGAATCCGAGGTTCGACTATCCGACGTAGCCTCCTCTCCAGTACACCTGAATAGACCTTACCGGGAAGGCTGAGGAGTGTGATCCCACGATAGTTGGAACACACCCTCCGGTTCCCCTTCTTAAAGAGAGGAACCACCACCCCGGTCTGCCAATCCAGAGGTACCGCCCCCGATGTCCACACGATGTTGCAGAGTCTTGTCAACCAAGACAGCCCCACAGCATCCAGAGCCTTAAGGAACTCGGGGCGGATCTCATCTACCCCTGGGGCCTTGCCACCGAGGAGCTTTTTAACTACCTCAGCAACCTCAGCCCCAGAAATAGGAGAGCCCACCACAGACTCCCCAGGCACTGCTTCCTCATAAGAAGACGTGTTGGTGGGATTGAGGAGGTCTTCGAAGTATTCCCTCCACCGATCCACAACATCCGCAGTCGAGGTCAGCAGAACACCATCCTCACCATACACGGTGTTGATAGTGCACTGCTTCCCCTTCCTGAGGCGGCGGATGGTGGTCCAGAATTGCTTCGAAGCCGTCCGGAAGTCGTTTTCCATGGCTTCCCCCAACTCCTCCCATGTCCGAGTTTTTGCCTCTGCGACCGCTGAAGCCGCACACCGCTTGGCCTGTCGGTACCTGTCCGCTGCCTCAGGAGTCCTATGAGCCAAAAGAACCCGATAGGACTCCTTCTTCAGCTTGACGGCATCCCTCACCGCCGGTGTCCACCAACGGGTTCTAGGATTACCGCCACGACAAGCACCAACTACCTTGCGGCCACAGCTCCAATCAGACAATATAGGATATCGGCAAAAAAGCCATGTAATTATAATAATAAGTAAACAAGTAAAGGGGTTTGAAAAGGAGTCGGAAAAACCAGGTTAAAAGGTAATGAATGTGTAATAGTAAAGCTTATTTGGTAACAAAGGAGTCCCTCCTTTCCAACATGTAAGGACAGAGGAAAGAAAACAGGAGTGCATTTTTCTGCCGTTATCTCAGCAAAGAAGGAGTTTCTTATCAAGACCCCGACAGTTCACAACAACTCCTCCCATCCCAGACGCGAACGCGGTTGAACTGATACGTTCCGTCACGGTATCGTTCCAGAACCGTAACATTAGTGCCACGAGTCGAGCGTTTAGACGCTTCAACGTGTCCGGAAAAATGTTCCATTTTGTAAAAAAAAAAAAAAAGTGTTGCTAAGCCCTGATGAACTTTGACTCATCTCTCGACTTAAGCTGACCTCAAAAGATAGGCCCGAACCCCCCACCCCCCCCCCGCCCCTCTTGGAAGAAGACAAGCCAGTTTAGCAAAACAATGAAGGCGACGCTTACTTACGTTGTTTTGCATCATCATGTTGGACTCCATGCAATCCAGGCCCCCGTCTTTGAAGCCCGATTCCAGACTGATGAGGCCGTCAATAACGTCGTCCATCGGGAACTGGGAAGGAAAAAAAAAGCAGTCATGAAATCCGAGCAGACCCCGTTTCCATATGAGTTGGGAAATTGTGTTAGATGTAAATATAAACGGAATGCAATGATTTGCAAATCAACCCATATTCAGTTGAATATGCTACAAAGACAACATATTTGATGTTCAAACTCCATCCATCCATCCATTTTCTACCGCTTATACCCTTCGGGGTCGCGGGGGGGGGGGGTGCTGGAGCCTATGCAAATAATAATTAACTTAGAAATAATCATTAAAGCATACTTGCCAACCCTCCCGGATTTTCCGGGAGACTCCCGAAATTCAGCGCATCTCCCGGGACAAATTTTCTCCCGAAATTCAGGCGGACCTGAGTGACGTGTCGACAGCCTGTTTTCACGTCCGCTTTTCCCACAATATAAACAGCGTGCCTGCCCAGTCACGTCATAACTGTAGAATGATGGAGGGCGAGTTCTTGGTTTCTTATGTGGGTTTATTGTTAGGCAGTTTCATTAACGTCCTCCCAGCGCCGCAACAACAGCAGTCACATTTTCGTCTACCGTAAAGCAGTTCGTCTGGCCGTAAACAGCGATGTTGTGACACTCTTAAACAGGACAATACTGCCATCTACTGGACACGCATGTGTGACAATAACATCTACGGCTTTTAGAAATGTGCAGTGCACAACTGCGCACACAACAAGGAGACGAAGCAGAATGCATCATCAGAGAAAAATAGTGACAGAGAATAGAACAAGGATGGACAACTCAACAATGAGTAGATGAGTGTTATGTGTGTGTATATGTGTAAATAAATGAACACTGAAATTCAAGTATTTATTTTATTTATATATATATATATATATATATATATATATATATATATATATATATATATATATATATATATATATATATATATATATATATATACATATATATATGTGTGTGTATATGTGTAAATAAATGAACACTGAAATTCATTTATTTTATTTATATATATATATATATATATTTATATATATACACATATATATATATATATATATATATATATATATGTGTGTATATATATATATATATATATATATATATATATATATATATATATATATATATATATATATATATAGCTAGAATTCACTGTAAGTCAAGTATTTCTTATATATATGTATATATATATATATATATATATAAATATATATATATATATATATATATATATATATATATATATATATATATATATAAAATACTCGACTTGGTGAAATATAGCTGTAAATATACTCCTCCCCTCTTAACCACAACCCCGCCCCAACCACGCCCCCCACCCCCAACCCCGTCTCCAGAAATCGGAGACGAAGCAGAATGCATCATCAGAGAAAAATAGTGACAGAGAATAGAACAAGGATGGACAACTCAACAATGAGTAGATGAGTGTTATGTGTGTGTATTTGTGTAAATAAATGAACACTGAAATTCAAGTATTTATTTTATTTATATATATATATATATATATATATATATATATATATATATATATATATATATATATATATATATATATATATATATATATATATATATATATATATATATATATGTCTTAATAAGGTTATCCAAAAAATAGTGCTCGATACCGTAGTAGAGCGCAATATATGTATGTGTGGGAAAAAAATCACAAGACTACTTCATCTCTACAGGCCTGTTTCATGAGGGGGTTCCCTCAATCATCAGGGAACCCCCTCATGAAACAGGCCTGTAGAGATGAAGTAGTCTTGTGATTTTTTTCCCACACATACATATATATATATATATATATATATATATATATATATATATATATATATATATATATATATATATATATATATATGTATATCATTTGCACCACGGGAGAACAAACCTAGCCACAGTCCAAGTCCTGACATTTATTCACGATCTTTTTACCGTTGGAATTTTTTTTAATTGTAATTTTGGTATTTTTGGAGACAAATTCGCGTAAGAATGGTATTTTTTTAACAATCTTTTTTAGAGTAGGACATTTTTTTTGTAATTTTTAACTTTTTTTCACGCGAATATTTGCAAAGACAAACAAACGTAAGAATGGTGGGGTTTTTTTTACGATCTTTTTACCGTTGTAATTTTTGTTGTTGTATTTTTGGTATTTCTGGAGGCAAATAGGCGTAAGAATGGTATTTTTTTGACGATCATTTTACCGTTGGAATTTTTTTTGGTTAATTTTCAACACCCTCGGATAAAATGACCTTACAAGTACATCATATTGGATTTTTTTTTTTTTCACGCAAATATTCACAGAGACAAATACGCCTAAGTATGGTATTTATTCACAATCATTTTACCGTTGACATTTATATATATGTGTGTGTATATGTGTAAATAAATGAACACTGAAATTCAAGTATTTATATATATATATATATATATATATATATATATATATATATATATATATATATATATATATATATATATATATATATATATATATATATATACGTATATAGCTAGAATTCACTGAAAGTCAAGTATTTCTTATATATATGTATATATATATATATATATATAAAATACTCGACTTGGTGAATTCTAGCTGTAAATATACTCCTCTCCTCTTAACCACGCCCCCGCCCCAACCACGCCCCCCACCCCCAACCCCGTCTCCAGAAATCGGAAACGAAGCAGAATGCATCATCAGAGAAAAATAGTGACAGAGAATAGAACAAGGATGGACAACTCAACAATGAGCAGATGAGTGTTATGTGTGTGTATATGTGTAAATAAATGAACACTGAAATTCAAGTATTTATTTTATTTATATATATATATATATATATATATATATATATATATATATATATATATATATATATATATATATATATATATATATATATATATATATATATATATAAAATAAATACTTGAATTTCAGTGTTCATTTATTTACACATATACACACACATATATATATATGTATATATATATATATATATATATGTATATATATATATATAAAATACTCGACTTGGTGAATTCTAGCTGTAAATATACTCCTCCCCTCTTAACCACGGCCCCCACCTCCACCCCGTCTCCAGAAATCGGAGGTCTCAAGGTTGGCAAGTATGCATTAAAGTTAATGATTATTTGCAAAACAAAAACAATGTTTATCAGTTTGAACATCAACTATGTTGTTTTTGTAGCATATTCAACTGAATATGGGTTGAAAATGATTTGCAAATCATTGTATTCCGCTTATATTTACATCTAACACAATTTCCCAACTCATATGGAAACGGGGGTTTGTACATTGCATGTCCGAAAAGGAGTAGGAGGAGGTTATTGATGCGGCTCATCAAAGATTGTGTTATCACAATAAAAGAATGTGGGAGGGCGATTGGCGGGAAGACGACTCATCGTTTTTTGTTTTTTTGACTCCAGACTGCAGTTTTTTTTTTGTTTTGTTTTTTCCTCGCCGCCGACAATTTCACTTCCTTACCTCGCTGTCATGGCCGCCCATGGTCATCAGGGTGACGGGGCTGTCGGGGTCGCTGCCGGGTTCGTTGACGGACGCCATGTGCCCGTTCCTCATGATGGGGGCGTGGGGGTGCGGCGGCGGCTGGGGCGGGTGCGGGACCGCCGACGAGGCCAGCTTGGAGCCGAGCGTCAGGTACTGCTTGACCTGCTGGTTCTGGCTCTGGTGGAGGTGGAACTTGGAGGTCTCCAGTTGGTTCTGAACCTGCGGCGAGGGAGCGCGAGACAGTTGGGAGGGTGACCGACGCAGCTGTGGCGAGAAGTGGCCGTGAGTCATAAAAAAATGACACATTTGAAAACGAGTTAAGTACTAATAAGCTCGAGTCAAATTCTTAATGAAGTAGCACAAAAATATAGCGGCTCTTACATTCGAAGCTCTTGTGGCGTCCCGCATGGTGAAGTAGCTGCAGTCAGATAAGTGTGGCATTCTCAGCCAAAGTCTTCAGCTTTGCCTTTAATTTACAGGTCCGGGTCCTCCTCTTACCGTCTCCTCAGTCGTGTCCCTTTTTATAAAAGGGCCCTAAGTGAACTAATTAGGCCCAAAGCTGGGGGTAAGCCTTTGTGTTGCCTAGCATGACAATCACTTCAAACAAGCCCACTGTCACATCACCCGGGGTTTGATCACTGCAGGACGTCTGCCTTTTAGCGTCTATCACTAATTCACCGGCACCGCCCCCTTTCTGAGCCGCCGGCCAATCGGCAGTCGGCTCCCAAGGTCCTCTTTTTGCCTGCTCCAGGGGTTGTGGCAGCACAATTGACCCTTGTTCTCCAATAGGGGTTTTAAATAACTCCACTCATGCCATTTTTAACCAGGCTGAGTTTAGAGCGATCGGTTTTGCAAAACACTAGCTATTTCCAGAGCGGGCCGCTATTCCACCTCAAACGTGACATCTTTTCAACTCAGAGTTAAGCACCTTCATAAAAGCATGTAAAATGCAAAAAAAAAAAATCAGTGTTCAAAAACAAAGGGAAAAAAAATACAAAAATTAGGGGTATTTTATTTGAACTAACCTCAATGAACCCCAAAATACCTTAAAATAAGTATATTCTCACTAATAACAAGTGCACTTTTCTTGGTAGAAAACCCGAGGTCGGGTCGCGGGGGCAGCAGCCTAAGCAGGGAAGCCCAGACTTCCCTCTCCCCAGCCACTTCGTCCAGCTCCTCCCGGGGGATCCCGAGGCGTTCCCAGGCCAGCCGGGAGACATAGTCTTCCCAGCGTGTCCTGGGTCTTCCCCGTGGCCTCCTACCGGTCGGACGTGCCCGAAACACCTTCCTAGGGAGGCGTTCGGGTGGCATCCTGACCAGATGCCCGAACCACCTCATCTGGCTCCTCTCCATGTGGAGGAGCAGCGGCTTTACTTTGAGCTCCCCCCGGATGACAGAGCTTCTCACCCTATCTCTAAGGGAGAGCCCCGCCACCCGGCGGAGGAAACTCATTTCGGCCGCTTGTACCCGTGATCTTGTCCTTTCGGTCATGACCCAAAGCTCATGACCATAGGTGAGGATGGGAACGTAGATCGACCGGTAAATCGAGAGCTTTGCCTTCCGGCTCAGCTCCTTCTTCACCACAACGGATCGATACAGCGTCCGCATTACTGAAGACGCCGCACCGATCCGCCTGTCGATCTCACGATCCACTCTTCCCCCACTCGTGAACAAGACTCCGAGGTACTTGAACTCCTCCACTTGGGGCAAGATCTCCTCCCCAACCCGGAGATGGCACTCCACCCTTTTCCGGGAGAGAACCATGGACTCGGACTTGGAGGTGCTGATTCCCATCCCAGTCGCTTCACACTCGGCTGCCAACCGATCCAGTGAGAGCTGAAGATCTTGGCCGGAGGAAGCCATCAGGACCACATCATCTGCAAATAGCAGAGACCTAATCCTGCAGCCACCAAACCAGATCCCCTCAACGCCTTGACTGCGCCTAGAATTCTGTCCATAAAGGTTATGAACAGAATCGGTGACAAAGGGCAGCCTTGGCGGAGTCCAACCCTCACTGGAAACGTGTCCGACTTACTGCCGGCAATGCGGACCAAGCTCTGACACTGATCATACAGGGAGCGAACTGCCACAATAAGACAGTCCGTTACCCCATACTCTCTGAGCACTCCCCACAGGACTTCCCGGGGTACACGGTCGAATGCCTTCTCCAAGTCCACAAAGCACATGTAGACTGGTTGGGCAAACTCCCATGCACCCTCAAGGACCCTGCCGAGAGTATAGAGCTGGTCCACAGTTCCACGACCAGGACGAAAACCACACTGTTCCTCCTGAATCCGAGGTTCGACTATCCGGCGTAGCCTCCTCTCCAGTACACCTGAATAGACCTTACCGGGAAGGCTGAGGAGTGTGATCCCACGACAGTTGGAACACACCCTCCGGTTCCCCTTCTTAAAGAGAGGAACCACCACCCCGGTCTGCCAATCCAGAGGTACCGCCCCCGATGTCCACGCGATGTTGCAGAGTCTTGTCAACCAAGACAGCCCCACAACATCCAGAGCCTTTTCGCTCAATATGTTGAAAAATATTCTTAAACAAGCAGCGTTGGTCGGGCCCGCGTATGTGGCAGGTGCTAGTCCTAAGTGTCCCAATACTTTTGTCCAGTTTTAGTAGTACGTGTCCCAATACTTTTGTCAAGTTGTAGTCCTAAGTGTCCCAATACATTTGTCCAGTGTAGGTGTCCCAATACTTTTTTCCAGTGGTAGTCCTAAGTGTCCCAATACTTTTGTCCGGTGGTAGTCATAAGTGTCCCAAGACTTTTGTCTAGTGTACCTACCTTGTCTGCATTGTGTGGGCACGTTGGTGCTTCCTGCTTTTAAGCAGCCATCTTAAAAAAACAGCAGCGCAGCAGCATCAGCGCAGCGGGTCTTTGAAGGGTCATAAAATCAAAACCGGAGCAGTTAGAAAAAAAGCGCTTCTGTCATTGTAATCACAAGGGTTCAATCTCTCTCCTGTGTTAGTTTGAAGGCGAAACGACAAACGCGCTCAGAGGAGATAGTTTTTGAAGGAAGGTGACCGGTTTTTACAAAAAATTTGTTTTGAAGGGGGAATAGCAAACTTCCTGTTGATTTTTGCTGGGGGTTGTCAACTTATGAAATGTAGGTCTAAGTGAGACCTACATAGAGGTTTTTGTTTCAAGTCTCTCCAACCTTCCCAGTGAGAGTTACAGGCAGTTTTGTCATTTTTTTCTTCCGAGGAGCAGTTTTTTCAGCGTTTTATTCAAAAATTGCGCTAGAGCGCAATTTTGAGATTTGGGGTTAAGTTTGTTTTTTTTTAGATCGCAATGTTTGCCAGTCCCGATGTGTGCGTTCAGTTTGGTGAGTTTTGAAGCATGTTAAAGGGGTCAAAATACAGCTCAAAGAGGCAAAAGTGACTGTTTTTAGTACTTTTTTGTCGTGAA
The DNA here is from genome assembly GCF_033978685.3 of Nerophis lumbriciformis. NCBI lineage: Eukaryota > Metazoa > Chordata > Actinopteri > Syngnathiformes > Syngnathidae > Nerophis > Nerophis lumbriciformis. The sequence continues at coordinate 1,912,102 of NC_084552.2, read as the reverse complement.
GGGGGAATTGCCAACTTCCTGTTGATTTTTGCTGGGGCTTGTCAATTTATGAAATGTAGGTCTAAGTGAGACCTACATAGAGGTTTTTGTTTCATGTCTCTCCGACCTTCCCAGTGGGAGTTATAGGCAGTTTTGTCATTTTTTTCTTCCGAGGAGCAGTTTTTTTTGCGTTTTATTAAAAAATTGCAGTAGAGCGCAATTTTGAGATTTGGGGTTAAGTTTTTTTTTTTTTAGATCGCAATGTTTGCCAGTCCTGATGTGTGCGTTCAGTTTGGTGAGTTTTGAAGCATGTTAAAGGGGTCAAAATACAGCTCAAAGAGGCAAAAGTGACTGTTTTTAGTACTTTTTTGTCTTGAAGGGGGAATTGCCAACTCCCTGTTGATTTTTGCCCGAGAACATACCATTTTGAAATCTAGGTCTAAGTCACACCTACATAAATGTTTTTGTTTCATGTCTCTCCGACCTTCCTAGTGGGAGTTACAGGCAGTCTAGTTTGTTTTTTTTCTTAGGGGGCGCTAGAGCGCAATTTTGAGTTTTGGGGTTTAGTTTTTTGATAAAAAGTTTTGCCGTATATTACTGATGTGTGTGTAAAATGTGGTGAGTTTTGAAGTATGCTAAGGGGGTCAAATTACAGCGCAAAGTTGCGGAATAATAATAATAATAATAAAACCTTAGAAATTCAATAGGTCCTTATGTCCCATTGCAAAAGGACTCCTTCGGGAGTCCTTTTGCAATGGGCCATGCGGGCCCTAATAATAATAATAATAAAACCTTAGAAATTCAATAGGTCCTTATGTCCCATTGCATAAGGACTCCCTTTGGGAGTCCTTATACAATGGGCCATGCGGGCCCTAATAATAAAACCTTACAAATTCAATAGGTCCTTAAGTCCCATTGCATAAGGACTCCCTTTGGAGTTTTGCAACGGTTGATATTCTAGTTTCAAGCATGTTTTACTCAATATAGGTCATCAAATCACAGCAACAAGCTGTAATATCTTACTGAGACCATTTAGAACAAAAACACTTAAAACAAGTAAAACACTCTAACATAAAATGTGCTTAGTGAGAAGAATGATCTTATCAGACAGAAAATAAGCAAATATCAGCCTTATTTGAGATATGTGTATTGTGCTTTGATAGGTGAATGACACAAAGAACATGTTCTGAATTAGTCTGGCCCTCCATGACAGAGCCCAGCCAATCCATTCACAAAGAGCGTCACTCAGTCGGCAACGTCGCTTGACATGATGTTTTAACGCTTGAGCGCTAATGTGATATTTCAGGAAAAAATTGCATTATTTTCGCCACAAGAATGGCCGCTTTTCGGATGAATTTGAACGGGCTTGTTGCGTCAATAAGGGAGGCCCGAATGTGAGCAGAAACGCCTCCCTAATCAGCCGGTGAGTTTTTGTGCAAATATTTCAGCACTGACAAAAAGTTTGGGGTTAGCTGAAAAAGAGTTGTTTGTATTAATTGTATTTATTAAGAAATTGGCTAACACGGTGCTCTATGCAAAAGTGCATTTTATACCCTATGATAAATAGCTGGATAAATAAACGCTTAGATATTATTGTTATTGTTGTTATTTTTTATAATTATTGTAGTTAATGTCATGATTATTAGTCATAGATAGGTGTTATCATAAATTAAAATAAAACAATATTATATTATAATAATATTAGATTAATATTAGTAGTAGTAATATTGGTATTATAATAGAATTCTTGTTATCATCCTATTGGCATTATTAGGGCCCGCATGGCCCATTGCAAAAGGCTTCGGGAGTCCTTATGCAATGGGACATAAGGACCTATTGAATTTCGAAGGTTTTATTATTATTATTAGGGCCCGCATGGCCCATTGCAAAAGGACTCCCGAAGGGAGTCCTTATGCAATGGGACATAAGGACCTATTGAATTTCTAAGGTTTTATTATTATTATTATTATTATTATTATTCTTCCGCAACTTTGCGCTGTAATTTGACCCCCTTAGCATACTTCAAAACTCACCAAATTTTACACACACATCAGTAATTTACGGCAAAACTTTTTATCAAAAAACCAAACCCCAAAACTCAAAATTGCGCTCTAGTTATTATTATTATTATTATTATTATTCCGCAACTTTGCGCTGTAATTTGACCCCCTTAGCATACTTCAAAACTCACCAAATTTTACACACACATCAGTAATATACGGCAAAACCCCAAAACTCAAAATTGCGCTCTAGCGCCCCCTAGGGAAAAAAAAACTAGACTGCCTGTAACTCCCACTAGGAAGGTCGGAGAGACATGAAACAAAAACCTTTATGTAGGTCTGACTTAGACCTAGATTTCATAATAGTATATTCTCGGGCAAAAATCAACAGGAAGTTGGCAATTCCCCCTTCAAGACAAAAAAAGTACTAAAAACACTCACTTTTGCCTCTTTGAGCTGCAATTTGACCCCCTTAACATGCTTCAAAACTCACCAAACTGAACGCACACATCAGGACTGGCAAAAATTGCGATCTAATAAAAAACCTAACCCCAAATCTTAAAATTGTGCTCTAGCGCAATTTTTTAATGAAACGCACAAAAAACCGCTCCTCGGATGAAAAAACTGACAAAACTGCCTGTAACTCTCCCTGGGAAGGTCGGAGAGACATGAAACAAAAACCTCTATGTAGGTCTCATTTAGACCTACATTTCATAGATTAACAACCCTCAGCAAAAATCAAAAGGAAGTTTGCAATTTCCCCTTCAAAACAATTTTTTTTTTATAAACCGGTCACTTCTCTTCAAACATTATCTCCTTTGAGCGCGTTTGTCGTTTCAGCTTCAAACTAACAAAGAAGAGAGATTGAACCCTTTCAAATAAAAGTTATCGAAACAATTTTTCTAACTGCTCCGGTTTTGATTTTATGAGCCTTCAAAGAACCGCTGCGCTGCTGTTTTTTTTAAGATGGCAGCTTAAAAGCAGGAAGCACCAACGTGCCCACACAATGCAGACAAGGTAGGTACACTAGACAAAAGTCTTGGGACACTTCAGACTAAAAGTAGACAAAAGTATTGAGACACTTAGGACTAGCACCTGCCAAATACGCGGGCCCGACCAATGCTGCTTGCAGCTTTAATTAATATTTGTATTTGTTATAGTTATGTAGTTGCTGTCATAAGTTATTAGTAGCAGTAGTAAATAAAAAAAATAGTAGTAGTAAAAAAAAATTATGAGATTATTAAAAAGTATTTACTGTAATTGATGTCATGTTTAATGTTAGTACCCATAATACTTGTAGAACTAAATAAATTATATTGGATTAATAGTATTTATTTTTAAAAAATGGCTAACCCGAGGTTAGTTAAGGAAGACTATATGCAAAAGTGGATTATGACACAGAAAAATAAGGTATGGCATGTAAATTCATTAAATGTATCCAAATTTTATATAGTATGATAAATAGCTGGATAAATAAACACTTAGATATTATTGTTACTATTATTATTGTTATTTTTTTATTATTATTGTAGTTAATGCCATGATTAATAGTCATAAATAGGTTTTATCATACATTTAAAAAACACACTTAATATTATATTATAATAATATTAGATTAATATTAGTAGTAGTAATATTGGTATTATAATAGAATTCTTGTTATCATCATTATTTTTCCCTTTAGCATTATTAATATTTGTATTTGTTATAGTTATGTAGTTGCTGTCATAAGTTATTAGTAGCAGTAGTAAATAAAAAAAAAAGTAGTAGTAGTAAAAAAAAATTATGAGATTATTAAAAAGTATTTACTGTAATTGATGTCATGATTAATGTTAGTACCCATAGTACTTGTAGAACTAAATAAATTATATTGGATTAATAGTATTTATTAAAAAAAATGGCTAACCCGGTGCTAGTTAAGGAAGACTATACGCAAAAGTGGATTATGATACAGAAAAATAAGGTATGGCACGTAAATTCATTAAATGTATACAAATTTTATATAGTATGATAAATAGCTGGATAAATAAACGCTTAGATATTATTGTTACTATTATTATTATTGTTATTTTTTTATTATTATTGTAGTTAATGCCATGATTAATAGTCATAAATAGGTTTTATCATACATTTAAATAACACACTTAATATTATATTATAATAATATTAGATTAATATTAGTAGTAGTAATATTGGTATTATAATAGAATTCTTGTTATCATCATTATTTTTCCTATTAGCATTATTAATATTTGTATTTGTTATAGTTACGTAGTTGCTGTCATAAGTTATTAGTAGCAGTAGTAAATAAAAAAAAGTAGTAGTAGTTAAAAAAAAAATTATGAGATTATTAAAAAGTATTTACTGTAATTGATGTCATGATTCATGTTAGTACCCATAATACTTGTAGAACTAAATAAATTATATTGGATTAATAGTATTTATTAAAAAAATGGCTAACCCGGTGCTAGTTACGGAAGACTATACGCAAAAGTGGATTATGATACAGAAAAATAAGGTATGGCATGTAAATTCATTAAATGTATCCAAATTTTATATAGTATGATAAATAGCTGGATAAATAAACACTTAGATATTATTGTTACTATTATTATTATTGTTATTTTTTTATTATTATTGTAGTTAATGCCATGATTAATAGTCATAAATAGGTTTTATCATACATTTAAATAACACACTTAATATTATATTATAATAATATTAGATTAATATTAGTAGTAGTAATATTGGTATTATAATAGAATTCTTGTTATCATCATTATTTTTCCTATTAGCATTATTAATATTTGTATTTGTTATAGTTACGTAGTTGCTGTCATAAGTTATTAGTAGCAGTAGTAAATAAAAAAAAGTAGTAGTAGTAAAAAAAATTATGAGATTATTAAAAAGTATTTACTGTAATTGATGTCATGATTCATGTTAGTACCCATAGTACTTGTAGAACTAAATAAATTATATTGGATTAATAGTATTTATTAAAAAAAAATGGCTAACCCGGTGCTAGTTAAGGAAGACTATACGCAAAAGTGGATTATGATACAGAAAAATAAGGTATGGCACGTAAATTCATTAAATGTATCCAAATTTTATACCCTACGATAAATAGCTGGATAAATAAACGCTTAGATATTAGTGTTACTTTTATTATTGTTATTGTTGTTATTTTTTTATTATTATTGTAGTTAATGTCATGATTATTAGTCATAGATAGGTGGTATCATAAATTAAAATAAAACACTTAATATTATATTATAATAATATTAGATTAATATTAGTAGTAGTAATATTGGTATTATAATAGAATTCTTGTTATCATCATTATTTTTCCTATTAGCATTATTAATATTTGTATTTGTTATAGTTACGTAGTTGCTGTCATAAGTTATTAGTAGCAGTAGTAAATAAAAAAAAGTAGTAGTAGTAAAAAAAGAATTATGAGATTATTAAAATAATTTTAAATTATTACAATTAAAAATTAATGTTAGTACCCATAATACTTGTAGAACTAAATATATTATATTGGATTAATAGTATTTATTTAAAAAATGGCTAACCCGGTGCTAGTTAAGGAAGACTATACGCAAAAGTGGATTATGATACAGAAAAATAAGGTATGGCACGTAAATTCATTAAATGTATACAAATTTTATACCCTATGATAAATAGCTGGATAAATAAACGCTTAGATATTATTGTTACTATTATTATTATTGTTATTTTTTTTATTATTATTGTAGTTAATGCCATGATTAATAGTCATAAATAGGTTTTATCATACATTTAAATAACACACTTAATATTATATTCTAATAATATTAGATTAATATTAGTAGTAGTAATATTGGTATTATAATAGAATTCTTGTTATCATCATTATTTTTCCTATTAGCATTATTAATATTTGTATTTGTTATAGTTATGTAGTTGCTGTCATAAGTTATTAGTAGCAGTAGTAAATAAAAAAAAAAGTAGTAGTAGTAAAAAAAAATTATGAGATTATTAAAATAATTTTAAATTATTACAATTAAAAAGTATTTACTGTAATTGATGTCATGATTAATGTTAGTACCCATAATACTTGTAGAACTAAATAAATTTTATTGGATTAATAGTATTTATTTTAAAAAAAAATGGCTAACCCGAGGCTAGTTAAGGAAGACTATATGCAAAAGTGGATTATGACACAGAAAAATAAGGTATGGCACGTAAATTCATTAAATGTATACAAATTTTATATAGTATGATAAATAGCTGGATAAATAAACGCTTACATATTATTGTTACTATTATTATTATTGTTATTTTTTTATTATTATTGTAGTTAATGCCATGATTAATAGTCATAAATAGGTTTTATCATACATTTAAATAACACACTTAATATTATATTATAATAATATTAGATTAATATTAGTAGTAGTAATATTGGTATTATAATAGAATTCTTGTTATCATTATTTTTCCTATTAGCATTATTAATATTTGTATTTGTTATAGTTACGTAGTTGCTGTCATAAGCTATTAGTAGCAGTAGTAAATAAAAAAAAGTAGTAGTAGTAAAAAAAAAAAAATTATGAGATTATTAAAATAATTTTAAATTATTACAATTAAAAAGTATTTACTGTAATTGATGTCATGATTAATGTTAGTACCCATAATACTTGTAGAACTAAATAAATTATATTGGATTAATAGTATTTATTAAAAAAAATGGCTAACCCGGTGCTAGTTAAGGAAGACTATATGCAAAAGTGGATTATGACACAGAAAAATAAGGTATGGCATGTAAATTCATTAAATGTATCCAAATTTTATATAGTATGATAAATAGCTGGATAAATAAACGCTTGGATATTATTGTTACTATTATTATTATTGTTATTTTTTAATTATTATTGTAGTTAATGCCATGATTAATAGTCATAAATAGGTTTTATCATACATTTAAATAACACACTTAATATTATATTATAATAATATTAGATTAATAATAGTAGTAGTAATATTGGTATTATAATAGAATTCTTGTTATCATCATTATTTTTCCTATTAGCATTATTAATATTTGTATTTGTTATAGTTATGTAGTTGCTGTCATAAGTTATTAGTAGCAGTAGTAAATAAAAAAAAGTAGTAGTAGTAAAAAAAAATTATGAGATTATTAAAAAGTATTTACTGTAATTGATGTCATGATTCATGTTAGTACCCATAGTACTTGTAGAACTAAATAAATTATATTGGATTAATAGTATTTATTTAAAAAAAATGGGTAACCCGGTGCTAGTTAAGGAAGACTATACGCAAAAGTGGATTATGATACAGAAAAATAAGGTATGGCATGTAAATTCATTAAATGTATACAAATTTTATATAGTATGATAAATAGCTGGATAAATAAACGCTTAGATATTATTGTTACTATTATTATTATTGTTTTTTTTTTTTATTATTATTGTAGTTAATGCCATGATTAATAGTCATAAATAGGTTCTATCATACATTTAAATAACACACTTAATATTATATTATAATAATATTAGATTAATATTAGTAGTAGTAATATTGGTATTATAATAGAATTCTTGTTATCATCCTATTGGCATTATTAATATTTGTATTTGTTATAGTTACGTAGTTGCTGTCATAACTTATTAGTAGCAGTAGTAAATAAAAAAAAAAGTAGTAGTAGTAAAAAAAAAAATGAGATTATTAAAAAGTATTTACTGTAATTTATGTCATGATTAATGTTAGTACCCATAATACTTGTAGAACTGAATAAATTATATTGGATTAATAGTATTTATTAAAAAAAATGGCTAACCCGGTGCTAGTTAAGGAAGACTATACGCAAAAGTGGATTATGATACAGAAAAATAAGGTATGGCACGTAAATTCATTAAATGTATACACATTTTACACCGTATGATAAATAGCTGGATAAATAAACGCTTAGATATTATTGTTACTATTATTATTGTTATTGTTGTTATTTTTTATTATTATTGTAGTTAATGTCATGATTCTTAGTCATAGATAGGTGTTATCATAAATTAAAATAAAACACTTAATATTATATTATAATAATATTAGATTAATATTAGTAGTTGTAATATTGGTATTATAATAGAATTCTTGTTATCATCATTATTTTTCCTATTAGCATTATTAATATTTGTATTTGTTATAGTTATGTAGTTGCTGTCATAAGTTATTAGTAGCAGTAGTAAATAAAAAAAAGTAGTAGTAGTAGTAAAAAAAAAAATTATGAGATTATTAAAATAATTTTAAATTATTACAATTAAAAAGTATTTACTGTAATGATTAATGTTAGTACCCATAATACTTGTAGAACTAAATAAATTATATTGGATTAATAGTATTTATTAAAAAAAATGGCTAACCCGAGGCTAGTTAAGGAAGATATTAATAATCGGATAAAAGAGACAAACTACATATATATATAAAAATAAAAATTAGATCCAACGACTAAATTAAACGCCAACTATTTTTATAATCGATTTTAATCGATTTAATCGAACGAGTTTCTGTTTCCAGCGCTCAAATAAAAGCGATGCTGGCACAAAAAAAAGCACACAATTCCCTTTCTGAGCGTATTGACCATGCAGGCCTGCACCTAACTGAGAAGGACCTGTCCACAATACTCAGTTTGTCAGACTTACTGAGAGCTCCTATCTGCCCGATTGGCTCCAAACAAGATGCCAGTTGTTAGCCAGTCTCGATTTTTTTTTTCCAGCCAAGGGGCACAGCGTCATCGACTTGTGTGTTTGTGATAGCGCACTGTTCTGGTTTCACTTTGCCATTTGCGCTACTGTAAATGCCGGAGACGCGCTTGTTATCCACTTAAAGGAATCTGATTAGATTTGAGGGGTTACGGTGCTTCAGTCGCTGAAGCCCAAGTCTACAATGGCGAGCCTGTGCATGTGTGAAGAGGACATGCCGGAGCATTACCAATGCCCTCCAAACACACGCACGCAAACACACAGACACAGCAATGACATAAGAATGCAATCAATCCAGGCCCCAAGTTTGGGATTTTTTTGTGTCGTTTGAGACACTTGAGTGTTTCTCTTTGGGGATGCTGAGCTGTGCAGGCACCTGCTGCAACAACGAGGCAATGTTTGACACTGCTGAGGTCGCGGGTTCTCCTCCAGTTTTTGCACACGTTTGTTTTTCCCTGACCTGCAGACGACAAACCTCCGTCTCACAGAGCAGTGTTTTTCATCCTTTTTTTTGAGCCAAGGCACATTTTTTGCGTTGAAAAAACCCGGAGGCACACCACCAGCAGAAATCATTAAAAAAACGGAACTCAGTTGAGAGTAAAAAGTCGTTGTCGCAAGTGTTGGATATGACTTTAAAGCATAACCAAGCATGGATCACTATAGCTCTTGTCTCACAGTAGGTGTACTGTCACCACCTGTCACATCACGCCATGATTTATTTTGAGTTTTTTTGCTGTTTTCCTGTGTGTAGTCTTTCAGTTCTTCATTATTGTCAAAAAAAGGAATTTCCTGCAGCTTGTTCGTCATTTTTGTACAGTTGTTGAACTTTTTGTGCGATTTTCTACTAAATTCTCAAAGAATTGTGTCGAATAAAATACAAAACCAGTGAAGTCGGCATGTTGTGTAAATCGTAAATACCGTATTTTCCGCACTATAAGGCGCACCTAAAAACCACAAATTTTCTCAAAAGCTGACAGTGCGCCTTATAACCCGGTGCGCTTTATATATGGATAAATATTAAGATTCATTTTCATAAGGTTTCGGTCTCGTAACTTCGGTAAACAGCCGCCATCTTTTTTCCCGGTAGAACAGGAAGCGCTTCTTCTTCTACGCAAGCAACCGCCAAGGTAAGCACCCGCCCCCATAGAACAGGAAGCGCTTCTTCTTCTACTGTAAGCAACCACCCGCCCGCGTAGAAGAAGAAGAAGAAGCGCGCGGATATTACGTTTCATTTCCTTTGTGTGTTTACATCTGTAAAGACCACAAAATGTCTCCTACTAAGCGACAGGTTTCCGGTTCATGAAAAGACGCAATCTCTCCATCCGCACACGGACTACTATTTCACAGCAACTGCCTAAAGACTTTCAAGAAAAGCTGGCTACTTTCCGTGCATATTGTAAAAACAAGATAGCTGAAAAAAAGATCCGGCCAGAGAACATTATCAACATGGACGAGGTTCCACTGACTTTTGATATTCCTGTGAACCGCACTGTGGATACAACGGGAGCACGTACGGTGAATATTCGCACCACAGGGAATGAGAAGTCATCCTTCACTGTGGTTCTAGCTTGCCATGCTAATGGCCAGAAACTTCCACCCATGGTGATATTCAAAAGGAAGACCTTGCCAAAAGAGACCTTTCCAGCCGGCGTCATCATAAAAGCTAACTCGAAGGGATGGATGAAGAAAAGATGAGCGAGTGGTTAAGGTAAGTTTACGCGAAGAGGCCGGGTGGCTTTTTTCACGCAGCTCCGTCCATGTTGATATACGACTCCATGCGCGCCCACATCACGCTGGTTTTTAATATACCGTATTTTCCGCACCATAAGGCGCCCTGGGTTATAAGCCGCGCCTTCAATGAACGGCATATTTCAAAACTTTGTCCACCTATAAGCCGCCCCGTGTTATAAGCCGCATCTAACTGCGCTAAAGGGAATGTCAAAAAAACAGTCAGATAGGTCAGTCAAACTTTAATAATATATTAAAAACCAGCGTGATGTGGGCGCGCATGGAGTCGTATATCAACATGGACGGAGCTGCGTGAAAAAAGCCACCCGGCCTCTTCGCGTAAACTTACCTTAACCACTCGCTCATCTTTTCTTCATCCATCCATCCCTTCGAGTTAGCTTTTATGATGACGCCGGCTGGAAAGGTCTCTTTTGGCAAGGTCTTCCTTTTGAATATCACCATGGGTGGAAGTTTCTGGCCATTAGCATGGCAAGCTAGAACCACAGTGAAGGATGACTTCTCATTCCCTGTGGTGCGAATATTCACCGTACGTGCTCCCGTTGTATCCACAGTGCGGTTCACAGGAATATCAAAAGTCAGTGGAACCTCGTCCATGTTGATAATGTTCTCTGGCCGGATCTTTTTTTCAGCTATCTTGTTTTTACAATATGCACGGAAAGTAGCCAGCTTTTCTTGAAAGTCTTTAGGCAGTTGCTGTGAAATAGTAGTCCGTGTGCGGATGGAGAGATTGCGTCTTTTCATGAACCGGAAACCTGTCGCTTAGTAGGAGCCATTTTGTGGTCTTTACAGATGTAAACACACAAAGGAAATGAAACGTAATATCCGCGCGCTTCTTCTTCTTCTACGGGGGAGGGTGGTTGCTTACAGTAGAAGAAGAAGCGCTTCCTCTTCTATGGGGGCGGGTGCTTACCTTGGCGGTTGCTTGCCGTAGAAGAAGAAGCGCTTCCTCTTCTACGGGGAAAAAAGATGGCGGCTGTTTACCGTAGTTGCGAGACCGAAACTTTATGAAAATGAATCTTAATATTAATCCATATATAAAGCGCACCGGGTTATAAGCCGCACTGTCAGCTTTTGAGTAAATTTGTGGTTTTTAGGTGCGGCTAATAGTGCGGAAAATACGGTAGCTCTTGTCTCAAAGTAGGTGTACTGTCACTATTTTGAGTTTTTTGCTGTTTTCCTGTGTGTAGTCTTTCAGTTCTTCTCCTATTTTGGTGGGTTTTTTTGTTTTTTTTTGATAACTTCCTGTCGCAGTTTCATGTCTTCCTTTGAGCGATATTTCCCGCATCTACTTTGTTTTAGCCATCAAGAATATTTCAGTTGTTTTTAATCCTTCTTTGTGGGGACATTGTTGATTGTCATGTCATGTTCGGATGTACACTGTGGACGCCGTCTTTGCTCCACAGTAAGTCTTTGCTGTCGTCCAGCGTTCTGTTTTTGTTTACTTTGTAGCCAGTTCAGTTTTAGTTTCGTTCTGCATAGCCATCCCTAAGCTTCAATGCCTTTTCTTAGGGGCACTCACCTTTTGTTTATTTTTGGTTTAAGCCAGGGGTCGGCAACCTTTACCAGCCAAAGAGCCATTTTGACCAGTTTCACAAATTATAGAAGACAATGGGAGCCGCAAAAATGTTTTGAAATTTTAAATGCAATAACACTGCATACAAAGTTTTTTTTTTGCTTTGTGCTATGTATAAACCAGGGGTCTCAGACACGCTGCTTACACCTTTATGTGAAATTTGAAAGCTGGTGCGGCGCGCGGGTTTTAAGTGAATGGCGTTTGTCAGCGTCATGCGTGCCACGGCTCCAGCACCGGCAACAACACACTCTTGTTGTTGTTATGCTCCGCTCGCGGTGCTTTGATGAGGTCATCAAGCGTTGCCAGTAAACCTCTCATGCTGCAGTCGGCAACTCCAGTGTTGAAAGTGGGAGACGGAAACCAATACCGATAATTTCCGATATTACATTTTAAAGCATTTATCGGCCGATATATTATCGGACATCTCTAGTCTGGATGCTTCTTTTCCTCTTTTGTCCGGAGGACACGACGTCCACAGTTTCCAAAAACAATTTGAAATGTGGACTCGTCAGACCACAAAACGCTTTTCCACTTTGCATCAGTCCATCTTAGATGAGCTCGGGCCCAGCGAAGCCGGCGGCATTTCTGGGTGTTGTTGATAAATGGCTTTCGCTTTGCATAGTAGAGTTTTAACTTGCACTTACAGATGTAGCCACCAACTGTAGTTACTGACAAGTGGTTTTCTGAAGTGTTCCTGAGCCCATGTGGTGATATCCTTTACACACCGATGTCGCTTTTTCATGCAGTGATTTCTCCAGATTCTCTGAACCTTTTGATGATATTACGGACCGTAGATGGTGAAATGCCTGAATTCCTTGCAACAGCTCATTGAGAAATGTTGTTCTTAAACTGTTCAACAATTTGCTCACGCATTTGTTGACAAAGTGGTGACCCTTTGCCCCATTCTTGTTTGTGAATGACTGAGCATTTCATGGAAGCTGCTTTTATACCCAATCATGGCACCCACCTGTTCCCAATTAGCCTGTTCACCTGTGGGATGTTCCCAATAAGTGTTTGATGAGAATTACTCAACTTTCGCAGTCTTTTTTTGCCACTTGTGCCAGCTTTTTTGAAACATGTTGCCGGAATCAAATTCCAAATGAGCTAATATTTGCATAAAATAACCAAGTTTACCAGTTATCTTGTCTTTGCAGTCTATTCAATTGAATATAAGTTGAAAAGGATTTGCAAATCACTATATTCTGTTTTTATGTACGATTTACACAACACGCCGACTTCACTGGTTTTGTATTTTATTCGACACAATTCTTTGAGAATTTAGTAGAAAATCGCACAAAAAGTTCAACAACTGTACAAAAATGACGAACAAGCTTCAGGAAATTCCTTTTTTTGACAATAATGCAGAATAATGCAGTATTTACGATTTACACTACATGCCGACTTCACTGGTTTTGTATTTTATTCGACACAATTCTTTGAGAATTTAGTAGAAAATCGCACAAAAAGTTCAACAACTGTACAAAAATGACGAACAAGCTTCAGGAAATTCCTTTTTTTGACAATAATGCAGAATAATGCAGTATTTACGATTTACACTACATGCCGACTTCACTGGTTTTGTATTTTATTCGACACAATTCTTTGAGAATTTAGTAGAAAATCGCACAAAAAGTTCAACAACTGTACAAAAATGACGAACAAGCTGCAGGAAATTGCTTTTTTTGACAATAATGCAGAATAATGCAGTATTTACGATTCACACAACATGCCGACTTCACTGGTTTTGTATTTTATTCGACACAATTCTTTGAGAATTTAGTAGAAAATCGCACAAAAAGTTCAACAACTGTACAAAAATGACGAACAAGCTGCAGGAAATTCCTTTTTTTGACAATAATGCAGAATAATGCAGTATTTACCATTTACACAACATGCCGACTTCACTGGTTTTGTATTTTATTCGACACAATTCTTTGAGAATTTAGTAGAAAATCGCACAAAAAGTTCAACAACTGTACAAAAATGACGAATAAGCTGCAGGAAATTCCTTTTTTTGACAATAATGCAGAATAATGCAGTATTTACGATTCACACAACATGCCGACTTCACTGGTTTTGTATTTTATTCGACACAATTCTTTGAGAATTTAGTAGAAAATCGCACAAAAAGTTCAACAACTGTACAAAAATGAGGAACAAGCTGCAGGAAATTCCTTTTTTTGACAATAATGCAGAATAATGCAGTATTTACGATTCACACAACATGCCGACTTCACTGGTTTTGTATTTTATTCGACACAATTCTTTGAGAATTTAGTAGAAAATCGCACAAAAAGTTCAACAACTGTACAAAAATGAGGAACAAGCTGCAGGAAATTCCTTTTTTTGACAATAATGCAGAATAATGCAGTATTTACGATTTACACAACATGCCGACTTCACTGGTTTTGTATTTTATTCGACACAATTCTTTGAGAATTTAGTAGAAAATCGCACAAAAAGTTCAACAACTGTACAAAAATGAGGAACAAGCTGCAGGAAATTCCTTTTTTTGACAATAATGCAGAATAATGCAGTATTTACGATTCACACAACATGCCGACTTCACTGGTTTTGTATTTTATTCGACACAATTCTTTGAGAATTTAGTAGAAAATCGCACAAAAAGTTCAACAACTGTACAAAAATGACGAACAAGCTGCAGGAAATTGCTTTTTTTGACAATAATGCAGAATAATGCAGTATTTACGATTCACACAACATGCCGACTTCACTGGTTTTGTATTTTATTCGACACAATTCTTTGAGAATTTAGTAGAAAATCGCACAAAAAGTTCAACAACTGTACAAAAATGACGAACAAGCTGCAGGAAATTCCTTTTTTTGACAATAATGCAGAATAATGCAGTATTTACCATTTACACAACATGCCGACTTCACTGGTTTTGTATTTTATTCGACACAATTCTTTGAGAATTTAGTAGAAAATCGCACAAAAAGTTCAACAACTGTACAAAAATGACGAATAAGCTGCAGGAAATTCCTTTTTTTGACAATAATGCAGAATAATGCAGTATTTACGATTCACACAACATGCCGACTTCACTGGTTTTGTATTTTATTCGACACAATTCTTTGAGAATTTAGTAGAAAATCGCACAAAAAGTTCAACAACTGTACAAAAATGAGGAACAAGCTGCAGGAAATTCCTTTTTTTGACAATAATGCAGAATAATGCAGTATTTACGATTCACACAACATGCCGACTTCACTTGTTTTGTATTTTATTCGACACAATTCTTTGAGAATTTAGTACAAAATCGCACAAAAAGTTCAACAACTGTACAAAAATGACGAACAAGCTGCAGGAAATTCCTTTTTTTGACAATAATGCAGAATAATGCAGTATTTACGATTCACACAACATGCCGACTTCACTGGTTTTGTATTTTATTCGACACAATTCTTTGAGAATTTAGTAGAAAATCGCACAAAAAGTTCAACAACTGTACAAAAATGAGGAACAAGCTGCAGGAAATTCCTTTTTTTGACAATAATGCAGAATAATGCAGTATTTACGATTCACACAACATGCCGACTTCACTGGTTTTGTATTTTATTCGACACAATTCTTTGAGAATTTAGTAGAAAATCGCACAAAAAGTTCAACAACTGTACAAAAATGACGAACAAGCTGCAGGAAATTCCTTTTTTTGACAATAATGCAGAATAATGCAGTATTTACGATTTACACAACATGCCGACTTCACTGGTTTTGTATTTTATTCGACACAATTCTTTGAGAATTTAGTAGAAAATCGCACAAAAAGTTCAACAACTGTACAGAAATGAGGAACAAGCTGCAGGAAATTCCCTTTTTTTGACAATAATGCAGAATAATGCAGTATTTACCATTTACACAACATGCCGACTTCACTGGTTTTGTATTTTATTCGACACAATTCTTTGAGAATTTAGTAGAAAATCGCACAAAAAGTTCAACAACTGTACAAAATTGACGAACAAGCTGCAGGAAATTCCTTTTTTTGACAATAATGCAGAATAATGCAGTATTTACGATTCACACAACATGCCGACTTCACTGGTTTTGTATTTTATTCGACACAATTCTTTGAGAATTTTGTAGAAAATCGCACAAAAGGTTCAACAACTGTACAAAAATGACGAACAAGCTGCAGGAAATTCCTTTTTTTGACAATAATGCAGAATAATGCAGTATTTACCATTTACACAACATGCCGACTTCACTGGTTTTGTATTTTATTCGACACAATTCTTTGAGAATTTAGTAGAAAATCGCACAAAAAGTTCAAAAACTGTACAAAAATGACGAACAAGCTGCAGGAAATTCCTTTTTTTGACAATAATGCAGAATAATGCAGTATTTACGATTCACACAACATGCCGACTTCACTGGTTTTGTATTTTATTCGACACAATTCTTTGAGAATTTAGTAGAAAATCGCACAAAAAGTTCAACAACTGTACAAAAATGACGAACAAGCTGCAGGAAATTCCTTTTTTTGACAATAATGCAGAATAATGCAGTATTTACGATTTACACAACATGCCGACTTCACTGGTTTTGTATTTTATTCGACACAATTCTTTGAGAATTTAGTAGAAAATCGCACAAAAAGTTCAACAACTGTACAGAAATGAGGAACAAGCTGCAGGAAATTCCCTTTTTTTGACAATAATGCAGAATAATGCAGTATTTACCATTTACACAACATGCCGACTTCACTGGTTTTGTATTTTATTCGACACAATTCTTTGAGAATTTAGTAGAAAATCGCACAAAAAGTTCAACAACTGTACAAAATTGACGAACAAGCTGCAGGAAATTCCTTTTTTTGACAATAATGCAGAATAATGCAGTATTTACGATTCACACAACATGCCGACTTCACTGGTTTTGTATTTTATTCGACACAATTCTTTGAGAATTTTGTAGAAAATCGCACAAAAGGTTCAACAACTGTACAAAAATGACGAACAAGCTGCAGGAAATTCCTTTTTTTGACAATAATGCAGAATAATGCAGTATTTACCATTTACACAACATGCCGACTTCACTGGTTTTGTATTTTATTCGACACAATTCTTTGAGAATTTAGTAGAAAATCGCACAAAAAGTTCAAAAACTGTACAAAAATGACGAACAAGCTGCAGGAAATTCCTTTTTTTGACAATAATGCAGAATAATGCAGTATTTACCATTTACACAACATGCCGACTTCACTGGTTTTGTATTTTATTCGACACAATTCTTTGAGAATTTAGTAGAAAATCGCACAAAAAGTTCAACAACTGTACAAAAATGACGAACAAGCTGCAGGAAATTCCTTTTTTTGACAATAATGCAGAATAATGCAGTATTTACGATTTACACAACATGCCGACTTCACTGGTTTTGTATTTTATTCGACACAATTCTTTGAGAATTTAGTAGAAAATCGCACAAAAAGTTCAAAAACTGTACAAAAATGACGAACAAGCTGCAGGAAATTCCTTTTTTTGACAATAATGCAGAATAATGCAGTATTTACCATTTACACAACATGCCGACTTCACTGGTTTTGTATTTTATTCGACACAATTCTTTGAGAATTTAGTAGAAAATCGCACAAAAAGTTCAACAACTGTACAAAAATGACGAACAAGCTGCAGGAAATTCCTTTTTTTGACAATAATGCAGAATAATGCAGTATTTACGATTCACACAACATGCCGACTTCACTGGTTTTGTATTTTATTCGACACAATTCTTTGAGAATTTAGTAGAAAATCGCACAAAAAGTTCAACAACTGTACAAAAATGAGGAACAAGCTGCAGGAAATTCCTTTTTTTGACAATAATGCAACGCTTTGCCTTGATTCTATAATTACAGTAATTTAAATGCAGATGGGAATCTCCCTCGTTGTGAAACATTGCAAAAATGGTCTGAATGAACTTTTTACTCTACAAATATGGCTGAAACTGCTACACAACAAAAAACGTGTCGATGAGGAAAAATACAAATTGTACATCTGTATGTTTTATGTGATGATTATAGGTCATTTTTATTTCATGCACTATTTCTATAATATTTCAATTTGTTATGTTATTTTGTTGAAGCAAGGCAAGTAATTCCCACAAGTAGTGTTAACTAAATTCGACAGATTTTGCTTACTTTTTGTATCATTTCATAAGGAGGCCCTTTATTTTACTATCATTATTATACATATTTTATTATTACTATTTATAATCATTATGTATCATTGGTCTGTTGTTTTCAAATAACCTCAGATGTAGTTAAATTCTACTAATTGAAGTCACTTCTGACACAAAATCGTATTAATATTTTATAACCGGGTCCTTCATTTAATTGTCATCATTACTGATAGTAGTAGTACTATACAGTACATATTTGATTATATATTATTATTATATATTGTTTTGTTTTTTTTAAAATAACCCCTGAAGTAGTGTTACATTTGACTAATTATGTTTACTTTTTTGCACATAACCAGATTTTTTTTAAAAGAGGGTAATTTATGTTATTGTCATGGTTATAATTTCTATCATTAGTAGTAGTTTACCTATTTGTTATTATTATTATTATTAAATTATTATATGTTGGGGGTTTTTTAGTAACAAGTCACAAGTATACATTTTTCTTTTTTATACTTTATTATAGCATAGGATTTACCGAATGCAAAACATGTATTAGACATAGTTGAAAAAAAAACAACTTTGGCCCAAAAAGTCTGCAAAATTAGTAGAAATTAACACAATTTTGGGGTTACTTAAAAAAATAAAAAATACATTAAAATGATTCAATAATATTAATGGTATTTATGTCATATGTATACTACTTATACAATAAAAAATTTGAGTCAAATAAAATGTTGGTACTTTTATAAAATATGTGCAAAAAGTTAACAAAATTAGTAGAATTTACTTTGTTGACTTTTTAAAAGTCAACAAAAGTAAAAGTAAACAAAATTAGTAGAATTTAGTTTTGTTGACTTTTTACACATTTTTTATAAAAGTACTAACATTTTATTTTACTCTAATTGTTATTATATAAGTAGTATACATATGACATAAATACCATTCATATTATTGAATAATTTTAATTTATTTTTTAAGTAACCCCAAAATTGTGTTAAATTCTACTAATTGAAGTCTACTTATCAAGACGCTGATGCATAACCAGATTTTTTTTTAAAAGAGGGTAATTTATGTTATTGTTTTGGTTATAATTTTTATCATTAGTAGTATTTTACCTATTTGTTGTTATTATTATAATTAATTTATTATATGTTGGGGGTTTTTTAGTAACAAGTCACAAGTATACATTTTTCTTTGTTATACTTTATTATAGCATATGATTTACCGAATGCAAAACATGTATTAGACATAGTTGGGAAAAAAAAGAACTTTGACCAAAAAAGTCTGCAAAATTAGTAGAAATTAACACAATTTTGGGGTTACTTAAAAAAATAAAAAATACATTAAATGATTCAATAATATTAATGGTATTTATGCCATATGTATACTACTTTTAAAATAAAAATTTGAGTCAAATAAAATGTTAGCACTTTTATAAAAAATGTGCAAAAAGTAAACACAATTAGTAGAATTTACTTTTGTTGTAAATTTTTCTTTTTTATACTTTATTATAGCATAAGATTTACCGAATGCAAAACATGTATTAGACATATTTGAAAAAAACAACAACTTTGGCCCAAAAAGTCTGCAAAATTAGTAGAAATTAACACAATTTTGGGGTTACTTAAAAAAATAAAAAATACATTAAAATGATTCAATAATATTAATGGTATTTATGTCATATGTATACTACTTATACAATAAAAATTTGAGTCAAATAAAATGTTGGTACTTTTATAAAATATGTGCAAAAAGTAAACACAATTAGTAGAATTTACTTTTGTTGTAAATTTTTCTTTTTTTATACTTTATTATAGCATAAGATTTACCGAATGCAAAACATGTATTAGACATAGTTGGAAAAAAAAGAAGAACTTTGACCAAAAAAGTCTGCAAAATTAGTAGAAATTAACACAATTTTGGGGTTACTTAAAAAAATAAAAAATACATTAAAATGATTCAATAATATTAATGGTATTTATGTCATATGTATACTACTTATACAATAAAAATTTGAGTCAAATAAAATGTTGGTACTTTATAAAATATGTGCAAAAAGTAAACACAATTAGTAGAATTTACTTTTGTTGTAAATTTTTCTTTTTTATACTTTATTATAGCATAATATTTACCGAATGCAAAACATGTATTAGACATAGTTGAAAAAAAACAACAACTTTGGCCCAAAAAGTCTGCAAAATTAGTAGAAATTAACACAATTTTGGGGTTACTTAAAAAAATAAAAAATACATTAAAATGATTCAATAATATTAATGGTATTTATGTCATATGTATACTACTTATACAATAAAAATTTGAGTAAAATAAAATGTTAGTACTTTTATAAAATATGTGCAAAAAGTAAACAAAATTAGTAGAATTTACTTTGTTGACTTTTTAAAAGTCAACAAAAGTAAAAGTAAACAAAATTAGTAGAATTTACTTTTGTTGACTTTTTACACATTTTTTATAAAAGTACTAACATTTCATTTTACTCTAATTGTTATTATATAAGTAGTATACATATGACATCAATACCATTCATATTATTGAATAATTTGAATTTATTTTTTAAGTAACCCCAAAATTGTGTTAAATTCTACTAATTGAAGTCTACTTGTCAAGACGCTGACGCATAACCAGATTTTTTTTTAAAAGAGGGAAATTTATGTTATTGTCATGGTTATATTTTTTATCATTAGTAGTAGTTTACCTATTTGTTATTATTATTATTATTAAATTACTATATGTTGGGGTTTTTTTAGTAACAAGTCACAAGTATACATTTTTCTTTTTTTATACTTTATTATAGCATAGGATTTACCGAATGCAAAATATGTATTAGACATAGTTAAAAAAAAACAAAAAAACTTTGGCCCAAAATGTCTGCAAAATTAGTAGAAATTAACACCATTTTGGGGTTACTTAAAAAAATAAAAAATATATTAAAAAAATCCAATAATATTAATGGTATTTATTTCATATGTATACTACTTATACAATAAAAATTTGAGTCAAATAAAATGTTGGTACTTTTATAAAATATGTGCAAAAAGTAAACACAATTAGTAGAATTTACTTTTGTTGTAAATTTTTCTTTTTTATACTTTATTATAGCATAAGATTTACCGAATGCAAAACATGTATTAGACATAGTTGAAAAAAACAACAACTTTGGCCCAAAAAGTCTGCAAAATTAGTAGAAATTAACAAATTTTTGGGGTTACTTAAAAAAATAAAAAATACATTAAAATGATTCAATAATATTAATGGTATTTATGCCATATGTATACTACTTTTAAAATAAAAATTTGAGTCGAATAAAATGTTAGCACTTTTATAAAATATGTGCAAAAAGTAAACACAATTAGTAGAATTTACTTTTGTTGTAAATTTTTCTTTTTTTATACTTTATTATAGCATAAGATTTACCAAATGCAAAACATGTATTAGACATAGTTGAAAAAAAACAAAAAAAACTTTGGCCCAAAAAGTCTGCAAAATTAGTAGAAATTAACACAATTTTGGGGTTACTTAAAAAAAATAAAAAATACATTAAAATGATTCAATAATATTAATGGTATTTATGTTATATGTATACTACTTATACAATAAAAATTTGAGTCAAATAAAATGTTGGTACTTTTATAAAATATGTGCAAAAAGTAAACAAAATTAGTAGAATTTACTTAGTTGACTTTTTGCACATTTTTTTATAAAAGTACTAACATTTTATTTTACTCTAATTTTTATTGTATAAGTAGTATACATATGACATAAATACAATTCATATTATTGAATAATTTTAATTTATTTTTTAAGCAACCCCAAAATTGTGTTAATTTCTTCTACTTTTGCAGACTTTTTGGGCCAAAGTTTTATTTTATTTTTTTAACTATGTCTAATACATGTTTTTGCATTCGGTAAATCTTATGCTATAATAAAGTATAAAAAAGAAAAATTTACAACAAAAGTAAATTCTACTAATTGTGTTTACTTTTTGCACATATTTTATAAAAGTGCTAACATTTTATTTGACTCAATTTTTTATTTTAAAAGTAGTATACATATGGCATAAATACCATTAATATTATTGAATAATTTTAATGTATTTTTTTTTTTTTAAGTAACCCCAAAATTGTGTTAATTTTTACTAATTTTGCAGACTTTTTGGGCCAAAGTTGTTGTTTTTTTCAACTATGTCTAATACATGTTTTGCATTCGTTAAATCTTATGCTATAATAAAGTATAAAAAAGACAAATTTACAACAAAAGTAAATTCTACTAATTGTGTTTACTTTTTGCACATATTTTATAAAAGTGCTAACATTTTATTTGACTCTAATTTTTATTGTATAAGTAGTATACATATGACATAAATACAATTCATATTATTGAATAATTTTTATTTATTTTTTAAGTAACCCCAAAATTGTGTTAATTTCTTCTAATTTTGCAGACTTTTTGGGCCAAAGTTTTATTTATTTTTTTAACTATGTCTAATACATGTTTTTGCATTCGGTAAATCGTATGATATAATAAAGTATAAAAAAGACAAATTTACAACAAAAGTAAATTCTACTAATTGTGTTTACTTTTTGCACATATTTATTTATATATTTTATTTGACTCAAATTTTTGTTTTAAAAGTAGTATACATATGGCATAAATACCATTAATATTATTGAATCATTTTAATGTATTTTTTATTTTTTTAAGTAACCCCAAAATTGTGTTAATTTCTACTAATTTTGCAGACTTTTGGGGCCAAAGTTCTTTTTTTTTTTCAACTATGTCTAATACATGTTTTGCATTCGGTAAATCCTATGCTAGTAGAATTTACTTTGTTGACTTTTTGCACATTTTTTATAAAAG
This sequence comes from Nerophis lumbriciformis, assembly GCF_033978685.3. Taxonomy (NCBI): domain Eukaryota; kingdom Metazoa; phylum Chordata; class Actinopteri; order Syngnathiformes; family Syngnathidae; genus Nerophis; species Nerophis lumbriciformis. Next base: position 1,889,023 of record NC_084552.2, on the reverse strand, counting down.
TACTAACATTTTATTTTACCCTAATTTTCATTGTATAAGTAGTATACATATGACATAAATACAATTCATATTATTGAATAATTTTTATTTATTTTTTAAGTAACCCCAAAATTGTGTTAATTTCTTCTAATTTTGCAGACTTTTTGGGCCAAAGTTTTATTTATTTTTTCAACTATGTCTAATACATGTTTTTGCATTCGGTAAATCTTATGCTATAATAAAGTATAAAAAAGACAAATTTACAACAAAAGTAAATTCTACTAATTGTGTTTACTTTTTGCACATATTTTATAAAAGTGCTAACATTTTATTTGACTCAAATTTTTATTTTAAAAGTAGTATACATATGGCATAAATACCATTAATATTATTGAATCATTTTAATGTATTTTTTAATTTTTTTAAGTAACCCCAAAATTGTGTTAATTTCTTCTAATTTTGCAGACTTTTTGGGCCAAAGTTTTATTTATTTTTTTAACTATGTCTAATACATGTTTTTGCATTCGGTAAATCGTATGCTATAATAAAGTATAAAAAAGACAAATGTACAACAAAAGTAAATTCTACTAATTGTGTTTACTTTTTGCACATATTTTATAAAAGTGCTAACATTTTATTTGACTCAAATTTTTATTTTAAAAGCAGTATACATATGGCATGAATACCATTAATATTATTGAATCATTTTAATGTATTTTTTATTTTTTTAAGTAACCCCAAAATTGTGTTAATTTCTACTAATTTTGCAGACTTTTTGGGCCAAAGTTCTTCTTTTTTTTCAACTATGTCTAATACATGTTTTGCATTCGGTAAATCCTATGCTAGTAGAATTTACTTTGTTGACTTTTTGCACATTTTTTATAAAAGTACTAACATTTTATTTTACTCTAATTTTTATTGTATAAGTAGTATACATATGACATTAATACCATGCATATTATTGAATAATTTTAATTTATTTTTTTAAGTAACCCCAAAATTGTGTTAATTTCTACTAATTTTGCAGACTTTTTGGGCCAAAGTTTTATTTATTTTTTTAACTACGTCTAATACATGTTTTTTGCATTCGGTAAATCTTATCCTATAATAAAGTATAAAAAAGAAAAATTTACAACAAAAGTAAATTCTACTAATTGTGTGTACTTTTTGCACATATTTTATAAAAGTGCTAACATTTTATTTGACTCTAATTTTTATTGTATAAGTAGTATACATATGACATAAATACAATTCATATTATTGAATAACTTTAATTTATTTTTTAAGTAACCCCAAAATTGTGTTAATTTCTTCTAATTTTGCAGACCTTTTGGGCCAAAGTTTTATTTATTTTTTTAACTATGTCTAATACATGTTTTTGCATTCGGTAAATCTTATGCTATAATAAAGTATAAAAAAGACAAATTTACAACAAAAGTAAATTCTACTAATTGTGTTTACTTTTTGCACATATTTTATAAAAGTGCTAACATTTTATTTGACTCAAATTTTTATTTTAAAAGTAGTATACATATGGCATAAATACCATTAATATTATTGAATCATTTTAATGTATTTTTTAATTTTTTTAAGTAACCCCAAAATTGTGTTAATTTTTACTAATTTTGCAGACTTTTTGGGCCAAAGTTGTTGTTTTTTTCAACTATGTCTAATACATGTTTTGCATTTGGTAAATCTTATCCTATAATAAAGTATAAAAAAGAAAAATTTACAACAAAAGTAAATTCTACTAATTGTGTTTACTTTTTGCACATATTTTATAAAAGTGCTAACATTTTATTTGACTCAAATTTTTATTTTAAAAGTAGTATACATATGGCATAAATACCATTAATATTATTGAATCATTTAAATGTATTTTTTATTTTATTAAGTAACCCCAAAATTGTGTTAATTTCTACTAATTTTGCAGACTTTTTGGGCCAAAGTTCTTTTTTTTTTTTCAACTATGTCTAATACATGTTTTGCATTCGGTAAATCCTATGCTAGTAGAATTTACTTTGTTGACTTTTTGCACATTTTTTATAAAAGTACTAACATTTTATTTTACTCTAATTTTTATTGTATAAGTAGTATACATTTGACATAAATACAATTCATATTATTGAATAATTTTAATTTATTTTTTAAGTAACCCCAAAATTGTGTTAATTTCTTCTAATTTTGCAGACTTTTTGGGCCAAAGTTTTATTTATTTTTTTAACCATGTCTAATACATGTTTTTGCATTCGGTAAATCGTATGCTATAATAAAGTATAAAAAAGACAAATTTACAACAAAAGTAAATTCTACTAATTGTGTTTACTTTTTGCACATATTTTATAAAAGTGCTAACATTTTATTTGACTCAAATTTTTATTTTAAAAGTAGTATACATATGGCATAAATACCATTAATATTATTGAATCATTTAAATGTATTTTTTATTTTTTTAAGTAACCCCAAAATTGTGTTAATTTCTACTAATTTTGCAGACTTTTGGGGCCAAAGTTCTTTTTTTTTTTCAACTATGTCTAATACATGTTTTGCATTCGGTAAATCCTATGCTAGTAGAATTTACTTTGTTGACTTTTTGCACATTTTTTATAAAAGTACTAACATTTTATTTTACTCAAATTTTTATTGTATAAATAGTATACATATGACATAAATACAATTCATATTATTGAATAATTTTTATTTATTTTTTAAGTAACCCCAAAATTGTGTTAATTTCTTCTAATTTTGCAGACTTTTTGGGCCAAAGTTTTATTTATTTTTTTAACTATGTCTAATACATGTTTTTGCATTCGGTAAATCGTATGCTATAATAAAGTATAAAAAAGAAACATTTACAACAAAAGTAAATTCTACTAATTGTGTTTACTTTTTGCACATATTTTATAAAAGTGCTAACATTTTATTTGACTCAAATTTTTATTTTAAAAGTAGTATACATATGGCATAAATACCATTAATATTATTGAATCATTTTAATGTATTTTTTATTTTTTTAAGTAACCCCAAAATTGTGTTAATTTTTACTAATTTTGCAGACTTTTTGGGCCAAAGTTGTTGTTTTTTTCAACTATGTCTAATACATGTTTTGCATTCGTTAAATCTTATGCTATAATAAAGTATAAAAAAGACAAATTTACAACAAAAGTAAATTCTACTAATTGTGTTTACTTTTTGCACATATTTTATAAAAGTGCTAACATTTTATTTGACTCAAATTTTTATTTTAAAAGTAGTATACATATGGCATAAATACCATTAATATTATTGAATCATTTAAATGTATTTTTTATTTTTTTAAGTAACCCCAAAATTGTGTTAATTTCTACTAATTTTGCAGACTTTTTGGGCCAAAGTTTTTTTTTTTTTTTCAACTATGTCTAATACATGTTTTTGCATTCGGTAAATCTTATGCTATAATAAAGTATAAAAAAGACAAATTTACAACAAAAGTAAATTCTACTAATTGTGTTTACTTTTTGCACATATTTTATAAAAGTGCTAACATTTTATTTGACTCAAATTTTTATTTTAAAAGTAGTATACATATGGCATAAATACCATTAATATTATTGAATCATTTTAATGTATTTTTTAATTTTTTTAAGTAACCCCAAAATTGTGTTAATTTTTACTAATTTTGCAGACTTTTTGGGCCAAAGTTGTTGTTTTTTTCAACTATGTCTAATACATGTTTTGCATTCGGTAAATCCTATGCTAGTAGAATTTACTTTGTTGACTTTTTGCACATTTTTTATAAAAGTACTAACATTTTATTTTACTCTAATTTTTATTGTATAAGTAGTATACATATGACATAAATACCATTCATATTATTGAATCATTTTAATTTATTTTTTAAGTAACCCCAAAATTGTGTTAATTTCTTCTAATTTTGCAGACTTTTTGGGCCAAAGTTTTATTTTTATTTTTTAACTATGTCTAATACATGTTTTTGCATTCGGTAAATCTTATGCTATAATAAAGTATAAAAAAGAAAAATTTACAACAAAAGTAAATTCTACTAATTGTGTTTACTTTTTGCACATATTTTATAAAAGTGCTAACATTTTATTTGACTCAAATTTTTATTTTAAAAGTAGTATACATATGGCATAAATACCATTAATATTATTGAATCATTTTAATGTATTTTTTATTTTTTTAAGTAACCCCAAAATTGTGTTAATTTTTACTAATTTTGCAGACTTTTTGGGCCAAAGTTGTTGTTTTTTTCAACTATGTCTAATACATGTTTTGCATTCGGTAAATCTTATGCTATAATAAAGTATAAAAAAGAAAAATTTACAACAAAAGTAAATTCTACTAATTGTGTTTACTTTTTGCACATATTTTATAAAAGTGCTAACATTTTATTTGACTCAAATTTTTATTTTAAAAGTAGTATACATATGGCATAAATACCATTAATATTATTGAAACATTTTAATGTATTTTTTATTTTTTTAAGTAACCCCAAAACTGTGTTAATTTCTACTAATTTTGCAGACTTTTTGGGCCAAAGTTGTTGTTTTTTTCAACTATGTCTAATACATGTTTTGCATTCGGTAAATCTTATGCTATAATAAAGTATAAAAAATAAAAATTTACAACAAAAGTAAATTCTACTAATTGTGTTTACTTTTTGCACATATTTTATAAAAGTGCTAACATTTTATTTGACTCAAATTTTTATTTTAAAAGTAGTATACATATGGCATAAATACCATTAATATTATTGAATCATTTTAATGTATTTTTTATTTTTTTAAGTAACCCCAAAATTGTGTTCATTTTTACTAATTTTGCAGACTTTTTGGGCCAAAGTTTTATTTATTTTTTTAACTATGTCTAATACATGTTTTTGCATTCGGTAAATCTTATGCTATAATAAAGTATAAAAAAGACAAATTTACAACAAAAGTAAATTCTACTAATTGTGTTTACTTTTTGCACATATTTTATAAAAGTGCTAACATTTTATTTGACTCAAATTTTTATTTTAAAAGTAGTATACATATGGCATAAATACCATTAATATTATTGAATCATTTTAATGTATTTTTTATTTTTTTAAGTAACCCCAAAATTGTGTTAATTTCTACTAATTTTGCAGACTTTTTGGGCCAAAGTTCTTTTTTTTTTTTCAACTATGTCTAATACATGTTTTGCATTCGGTAAATCCTATGCTAGTAGAATTTACTTTGTTGACTTTTTGCACATTTTTTATAAAAGTACTAACATTTTATTTTACTCTAATTTTTATTGTATAAGTAGTATACATATGACATAAATACAATTCATATTATTGAATAATTTTAATTTATTTTTTAAGCAACCCCAAAATTGTGTTAATTTCTTCTAATTTTGCAGACTTTTTGGGCCAAAGTTTTATTTATTTTTTTAACTATGTCTAATACATGTTTTTGCATTCGGTAAATCTTATCCTATAATAAAGTATAAAAAAAGAGACACTTCGCCTTCATTATTTGAGTTGTGCTATCAAGACGCTGACGAAGCAGAAAAGCATACCATATGAATATTTTAGAAAATGTCCATGCCATACCGTACATTAGAGGTCAGAAAATGCCTTCCTATCCCCTCCGTCTCCAACATGCTGTACTGAAGTGGCATTGTAAAAAAAAAAAAAATTACAATAATAACATCTTGAGTCGCATTGAAGGGCTTCTTCTCTCAGGAGGACAACACGACAGAGTCTTCTTAAAAAGAGTTAGAAAAAGCTGTTGCGCAACCAAGTTTCAATCTTGCTTAAGTTCTTCTTTCACTTCAGAAAAAGCCAGCTGCTTATGAAAGAAGAGCTAACATGAACACATTGTGGACAAAACCCTGTAGGAGGCTTGGATTCACTTTCTGTAAGTGATCCTATTTCAAATGTATACCTGTGATAGTAAGCAGAACAATACCTAAAACTTTATCTGGCACAGGTTAGCATATCTGTACTTGTAGCATCTTTAGAGCAGCTCGCTTTATTCCGATTAACGGATTCTACAAGAATCTACAGGGTTGTTCAGCATAACAAATTAGCTCATGATTCACTACCTTTTGTGGTACTTGTCTGCTTATTCTGTTCTTCATCATTTAATTCTAATATTGTAACTATTTCTGGGGCTGAAGTTGCCGAGGTAGTTAAAAAGCTCCTCGGTGGCAAGGCCCCGGGGGTGGATGAGATCCGCCCGGAGTTCCTTAAGGCTCTGGATGTTGTGGGGCTGTCTTGGTTGACAAGACTCTGCAACATCGCGTGGACATCGGGGGCGGTACCTCTGGATTGGCAGACCGGGGTGGTGGTTCCTCTCTTTAAGAAGGGGAACCGAAGGGTGTGTTCCAACTATCGTGGGATCACACTCCTCAGCCTTCCCGGTAAGGTCTATTCAGGTGTACTGGAGAGGAGGCTACGCCGGATAGTCGAACCTCGGATTCAGGAGGAACAGTGTGGTTTTCGTCCTGGTCGTGGAACTGTGGACCAGCTCTATACTCTCGGCAGGGTCCTTGAGGGTGCATGGGAATTTGCCCAACCAGTCTACATGTGCTTTGTGGACTTGGAGAAGGCATTCGACCGTGTACCCCGGGAAGTCCTGTGGGGAGTGCTCAGAGAGTATGGGGTAACGGACTGTCTTATTGTGGCAGTCCGCTCCCTGTATGATCAGTGCCAGAGCTTGGTCCGCATTGCCGGCAGTAAGTCGGACACGTTTCCAGTGAGGGTTGGACTCCGCCAAGGCTGCCCTTTGTCACCGATTCTGTTCATAACCTTTATGGACAGAATTTCTAGGCGCAGTCAAGGCGTTGAGGGGATCTGGTTTGGTGGCTGCAGGATTAGGTCTCTGCTTTTTGCAGATGATGTGGTCCTGATGGCTTCCTCCGGCCAAGATCTTCAGCTCTCACTGGGTCGGTTCGCAGCCGAGTGTGAAGCGACTGGGATGGGAATCAGCACCTCCAAGTCCGAGTCCATGGTTCTCTCCCGGAAAAGGGTGGAGTGCCATCTCCGGGTTGGGGAGGAGATCTTGCCCCAAGTGGAGGAGTTCAAGTACCTCGGAGTCTTGTTCACGAGTGGGGGAAGAGTGGATCGTGAGATCGACAGGCGGATTGGTGCGGCGTCTTCAGTAATGCGGACGCTGTATCGATCCGTTGTGGTGAAGAAGGAGCTGAGCCGGAAGGCAAAGCTCTCGATTTACCGGTCGATCTACGTTCCCATCCTCACCTATGGTCATGAGCTTTGGGTCATGACCGAAAGGACAAGATCACGGGTACAAGCGGCCGAAATGAGTTTCCTCCGCCGAGTGGCGGGTCTCTCCCTTAGAGATAGGGTGAGAAGCTCTGCCATCCGGGGGGAGCTCAAAGTAAAGCCGCTGCTCCTCCACATGGAGAGGAGCCAGATGAGGTGGTTCGGGCATCTGGTCAGGATGCCACCCGAACGCCTCCCTAGGAAGGTGTTTCGGGCACGTCCGACCGGTAGGAGGCCACGGGGAAGACCCAGGACACGCTGGGAAGACTATCTCTCCCGGCTGGCCTGGGAACGCCTCGGGATCCCCCGGGAGGAGCTGGACGAAGTGGCTGGGGAGAGGGAAGTCTGGGCTTCCCTGCTTAGGCTGCTGCCCCCGCGACCCGACCTTGGATAAGCGGAAGAAGATGGATGGATGGATGGATTGTAACTAAGTGGTTGGAATGTAATTTGCTATTTGCCAGTAATAGCAAATATTAAGGGTGTCTTGATCCGATATTGTTATTAAAATAAACATCAGCATAAAAAAACAATTACCAGAAAATATCAGCATATGGGATTTATCGGCCCATAAATGCTTTAAAATGTAATATCGGAAATAATCGGTATCGGTTTCAAAAAGTAAAATGTATGACTTTTTAAAACGCCACTGTGTACACGGACGTAGGGAGAAGTACAGAGCGCCAATAAACCTTAAATCTACGGCTTTTCACACACACAAGCGAATGCCATGCATACCTGGTCAACAGCCATACAGGTCACACCGAGGGTGGCCGTATAAACAACTTTAACACTGTTACAAATATGCGCCACACTGTGAATCCACACCAAACAAGAATGACAAACACATTTCGGGAGAACATCCGCACCCGTAACACAACATAAACACAACAGAACAAATACCCAGAATCCCTTGCAGCACTAACTCTTCCGGGACGCTACAATATACACCCCCCACTACCCCTCCTCCCTCAACCCCAAATTCCATGCTTCTGTTTTGAAGCATGTTAAAAAAAAGAATGCACTTTGTGACTTCAATAATAAATATGGTAGTGCCATGTTGGCCTTTTTTTTTCCCATAACTTGTGTTGATTTATTTTGGAAAACCTTGTTACATTGTTTAATGCATCCAGCGGGGCATCGCAACAAAATGTCATGTCTGTGTAATCATGTTTTGTTTTAGTCATGTTTAGTTATTGGACTCTTTAGTTTCTGGCTTTTCACTCCCTTGTCTTGTTTCCATGATTACCCCATTAGTTTCACCTGTTCCACGTTTGGACTCATTGTGCACTCTTGTTTGTCACCATAGCAACCCATTAGTTTTCACCTGTCACGTCACGCACCGGTTTCACGTTTTGAGTCACGCACCTGTTTTTGTTAATCATGTCTGTAGTATTTAAGTTCATTGTTTTCAGTTTGTCTTGCTGGTGACATCCCCGCATTCATACCCCTGTCACACTCTGTCTACCTCTGCGCACTTCATGCCATGTCCAAGTAAGTTTTTTTCTATTAATGCCACAGTTAGTGTTTTTGTTTCATTGTTCACAGTTTTTCGCCTTTGTGCAAGTATTTGTTTTCATAGCCAAGTTGTTTCTCCGCCACTGTGCGCGCTTTTCGTTTGTACCTTTTTTTGATAAAATTAAATAAATCATGTACTTACATTCCTGTCTCGCCCGAGCCAACTTTCCGTTGCATCCCGGAAAAGCAAACACCCAGGACCAAGTCTTGACACAAAAGTAGGCATAATAATGTGTTAATTCCACGACTGTGAATTATATATTTTTATATAGTGCTTTTCTCTAGTGACTCAAAGTGTTTTACATAGTGAAACCCAATATCTAAGTTACATTTAAACCAGTGTGGGTGGCACTGGGAGCAGGTGGGTAAAGTGCCTTGCCCAAGGACACAACGGCAGTGACTAGGTTGGCTGGAGCGGGGATCGAACCTGGAACCCTCAATTTGCTGGAACGGCCACTCTACCAACCGAGCTATATCGTCCCAATATCTGTATATATCAATATCGGTTGATATCGGAATCGGTAATTAAGAGTTGGACAATATCGGAATATCGGATATCGGAAAAAAAGCCATTATCGGACATCTCTACTTTGAGACACTCGTGATTTAGGACTATATAAATAAACTTTGATTGATTGACTTTGACTGGCATGTAAAGGGGCTTGATTGGGATTGGCCGCAAGTGCGTGTTGTAATCACTATAGAGAGGCTGGTGTGCACACTCAGCGCTCCTAGCAATGAGCAGTGTAAGTGATGGAGGAAAGGAGCGTCGACAACAGAACTAAACACTATAACAAAAACAAAACGTGTCCTTATTTGAACTGTGTTTCAGTCTAAAATACAACATTTGTCAATATAAACAGGTGACAAATAAGCGCCGTTTTGTCCTACTAATTTTGGCAGTCCCTGAACTCACCGCAGTTTGTTTACATGTATATTTTTCTGCGACTTTCTAGGACGTGTTTTATGCCACTTCTTTTTCTGTCTCATGTTGTCCACCAAACTTTTAACGTGCATGAATCCACAAAGGTGAGTTTTGTTGATGTTATTGACTTGTGTGGAGTGCTAATCAGACATATTTGGTCACTGCATGACTGCGAGCTAATCGATGCTAACATGCTATTTAGGCTTGCTATATGTACATATTGCATCATTATGCCTCATTTGTAGCTATATTTGAGGTCATTTAGTTTCCTTTAAGTCATATTAATTCAATTTATATCTCATGACACACTATCTGTATGTAATATGGCTTTTAATTTTTTGCAGCTCCAGACAGATTTGTTTTTGTATTTTTGGTCCAATAAGGCTCTTTCAACATTTTGGGTTGCCGACCCCTGTATTAGACAGAAAGGAGGAACTTTTTTTCTCTTCCATTTGAAAACGTGGACGTTATCATCACTACTGTCTGATTACAATCAATGCAAGTCATCACAATCAGGTAATACACCAACTTATATTCTTGTTTTCATGAAAGAAAGGAATCTATATGTTAAACATGCATGTATATTCATAAAAACACCTTTAACATGTAAACAAAAACGGCAAAATAAATAAATATAAATTATATACTGTATATATCAATGTATGTATATATATATATGTGTATATATATATATGTGTATATATATATATATATATATATATATATATATATATATATATGTGTGTGTGTATATATATATATACACAGGTAAAAGCCAGTAAATTTGAATATTTTGAAAAACTTGATTTATTTCAGTAATTGCATTCAAAAGGTGTAACTTGTACATTATATTTATTCATTGCACACAGACTGATGCATTCAAATGTTTATTTCATTTAATTTTGATGATTTGAAGTGGCAACAAATGAAAATCCAAAATTCCGTGTGTCACAAAATTAGAATATTACTTAAGGCTAATACAAAAAAGGGATTTTTAGAAATGTTGGCCAACTGAAAAGTATGAAAATGAAAAATATGAGCATGTACAATACTCAATACTTGGTTGGAGCTCCTTTTGCCTCAATTACTGCGTTAATGCGGCGTGGCATGGAGTCGATGAGTTTCTGGCACTGCTCAGGTGTTATGAGAGCCCAGGTTGCTCTGATAGTGGCCTTCAACTCTTCTGCGTTTTTGGGTCTGGCATTCTGCATCTTCCTTTTCACAATACCCCACAGATTTTCTATGGGGCTAAGGTCAGGGGAGTTGGCGGGCCAATTTAGAACAGAAATACCATGGTCCGTAAACCAGGCACGGGTAGATTTTGCGCTGTGTGCAGGCGCCAAGTCCTGTTGGAACTTGAAATCTCCATCTCCATAGAGCAGGTCAGCAGCAGGAAGCATGAAGTGCTCTAAAACTTGCTGGTAGACGGCTGCGTTGACCCTGGATCTCAGGAAACAGAGTGGACCGACACCAGCAGATGACATGGCACCCCAAACCATCACTGATGGTGGAAACTTTACACTAGACTTCAGGCAACGTGGATCCTGTGCCTCTCCTGTCTTCCTCCAGACTCTGGGACCTCGATTTCCAAAGGAAATGCAAAATTTGCTTTCGTCAGAAAACATGACTTTGGACCACTCAGCAGCAGTCCAGCTCTTTTTTTCCTTAGCCCAGGTGTGACGCTTTTCGCGCTGTTTCTTGGTCAACAGTGGGTTGACACGAGGTATGCGGCAGTTGAAACCCATGTCTTTCAAGCGTCTCTTGGTGGTGGATCTTGAAGCACTGACTCCAGCAGCTGTCCACTCCTTCTGAATCTCCCACACATTTTTGAATGGGGTTTTTTTTTCACAATCTTGACCAGGGCGCGGTGATCCCTATCGCTTGTACACTTTTTCTGACCACAGTTTTTCCTTCCCTTTGCCTCTCCATTAATGTGTTTGGACACAGAGCTCTGAGAACAGCCAGCCTCTTCAGCAATAACCTTTTGTGTCTTTCCCTCCTTGTGCAATGTGTCGATGGTTGCCTTCTGGACAGCTGTCAAATCTGAAGTCTTCCCCATGTTTGTGTAGGCTTCAGAACTGGACTGAGAGACCATTTAAAGCCCTTTGCAGGTGTTTTGAGTTAATCAGCTGATTAGTTTGTGGCACCAGGTGTCTTCAAAATGTAACCCTTACACAATATTCTAATTTTGTGACACACGGAATTTTGGATTTTCATTTGTTGCCACTTCAAATCATCAAAATGAAATGAAATAAACATTTGAATGCATCAGTCTGTGTGCAATGAATAAATATAATGTACAAGTTACACCTTTTGAATGCAATTACTGAAATAAATCAAGTTTTTCAAAATATTCTAATTTACTGGCTTTTACCTGTATATGTTACTCATCAGTTACTCAGTACTTGAGTAGTTTTTTCACAACATACTTTTTACTTTTACTCAAGTAAATATTTGGGTGACTACTCCTTACTTTTACTTGAGTAATAAATCTCTAAAGTAACAGTACTCTTACTTGAGTACAATTTCTGGCTACTCTACCCACCTCTGTTCAAATCATATCTAAACTACAGAAACCATACCTCTTATCTTGTACATTTACATAATGTGCAACTCTTAACAAAAGAAATAGACCAAAACAGATGTCCACTGCAGAGGACACTGGTTGTCAGGAGGATGTTAAGTTACTGTTTTCAAGAATGTGCTGTCTTGTTTTTCAGAAAACTACTTTCAGTCGCCCGTAAACATCGCCCCTATTTTAGGCAATAACGCTACAACCGAACGCGGACATCGGCCTACCTGCCGTAGCTGGATCTTTGTCAGGGTGACCACTTTGACCAGGCAACACCGACTCACGGCACGCGCGGCGGCGGCGTCTCCCATCACAGGGGAACCCCGAAATCTGTGCAGCTAAATTGTCTCGCCGTTCGGAGAGAAACGGAAGAAGCCTTGCAGAAATATCAGAGAGGAAAGGAAGGCATGACACATCAGCTTATTCGGGGGACGCTTCCTGTGAGAAAGACCTGACAGAAGCAGAACTACCCATGGCGGTTGGGGTGAGTGTGATGCGCCATACGTCTACACCCTGCTTCTACTGCATGCCGCACTTTTTCCTTCCTGCAGGACATTCAGCACATTCTCCCAGGTTATCTCCATGACAGCCACTTCCCTTGTGGGTCTTTGTTTTAGCCCTCAGACTCCAACAAAAAAAGTCTTGCAGAGCTTTCCCTCGACTCAGCCTTTTTTTTTGCATTGCCCGTCACTTAATTGCATTTTGTGTAATATTGGAAATTATCGGTATCGGTTTCAAAAAGTAAAATGTATGACTTTCCGCACCGTAACACAACATAAACACAATAGAACAAATACCCAGAATCCCTTGCAGCACTAACTCTTCCGGGACGCTACAATATACACCCCCCACTACCCCCCACCCCCCCACCCCTACCTCAACCCCGCCCACCTCAACCCCAAATTCCATGCTTCTGTTTTGAAGCATGTTAAAAAAAAGAATGCACTTTGTGACTTCAATAATAAATATGGTAGTGCCATTTGGGCCTTTTTTTTTTTCCATAACTTGAGTTGATTTATTTTGGAAAACCTTGTTACATTGTTTAATGCATCCAGCGGGGCATCACAACAAAAGTAGGCATAATAATGTGTTAATTCCACGACTGTGAATTATATATTTTATATATTTATATGCGCCACACTGTGAATCCACACCAAACAAGAATGACAAACACATTTCGGGAGAACATCCGCACCGGTAACACAACATAAACACAACATAAACACAACAGAACAAATACCAAGAATCCCTTGCAGCACCAACTCTTCCGGGACGCTACAATATACACCCCCCACTTCCCCCCCACCCCTACCTCAACCCCGCCCACCTCAACCCCAAATTCCATGCTTCTGTTTTGAAGCATGTTAAAAAAAAGAATGCACTTTGTGACTTCCTTAATAAATATGGTAGTGCCATGTTGGTCTTTTTTTTTTCCATAACTTGAGTTGATTTATTTTGGAAAACCTTGTTACATTGTTTAATGCATCCAGCGGGGCATCACAACAAAATTAGGCATAATAATGTGTTAATTCCACGACTGTGAATTATATATATTTATATAGTGCTTTTCTCTAGTGACTCAAAGTGTTTTACATAGTGAAACCCAATATCTAAGTTACATTTAAACCAGTGTGGGTGGCACTGGGAGCAGGTGGGTAAAGTGCCTTGCCCAAGGACACAACGGCAGTGCATCATAACATTTTAACATTTCTTTTACTATTTCATCCTCTGTATACTCAAGCTCAAAAATACAAGGTTCTGAATCATCATTTGTCCTGAAGTAGTCTTTGTTGTCTCTCATGAAATCTGCAATGATTAGTTGTGTTGTTGAAGGAAATAGCGAAAGTTGTGATGCATCATAACATTTTAACATTTGATTTAGTATTTCATCCTCCATATTCTCAGGCTCAAAAATACAAGGTTCTGGATCATCATTTGTCCTGAAGTAGTCTTTGTTGTCTCTCAACAAAAAAAATCTGCCATCATTAGTTGTGTTGTTGAAGGAAATAGCGAAAGTTGTGATGCATCATAACATTATAACATTTATTTTAGTATTTCATCCTCCGTATACTCAGGCTCAAAAATATATGGTTCTGGATCATCATTTGTCCTGAAGTAGTCTTTGTTGTCTCTCATGAAATCCGCCATGATTAGTTGTGTTGTTGAAGGAAATAGCGAAATCATAACATTTTAAAATGTCTTTTATCTTGCAAAGTTGAGGTACCGTCTACAAAATGAAGGGGAGGAACACTAGGAACTAATTAAATTAAAGACAGTTAAACAATAATAATAACACTAGTACATAAACACTACAATATATACTCTAAATTAGAATGGGATCTTTTCAGCACAGAATAATTTGCTGTTTCATAACCACAGTGGCAATAACCTGGCCAGTGAAGAAGTGCAAAACATTTGTCTTACAAAACAGAGAGGGGGGTGTTATTGTAGTGCTGCAAGGGATTCTGGGTATTTGTTCTGTTGTGTTTATGTTGTGTTACGGTGCAGATGTTCTCCCGAAATGTGTTTGTCATTCTTGTTTGGTGTGGGTTCACAGTGTGGCGCATATTTGTAACAGTGTTAAAGTTGTTTATACGGCCACCCTCAGTGTAACATGTATATGTAACTTGCATTCACTTGTGTGTGTGTGTGTCAAAAGCCATAGATGTTATGTGATTGGGGCAGTGCCTTCAAGGTTTATTGGCGCTCTGTACTTCTCCCTATACGTCGCGTTTTAAAAAGTCATACATTTTACTTTTTTTACTTTAAAAATCCACATTCCAGCAAATCTTTTTTGCACATTTTTTTTTGTTCCAAAAACCACACAGACTGAGCAGTCTGGTTTAAATGTTACAAGCTGAGTTAATGAACTTAACTTGGGAAATTGTTTTAAGTTGTTGTAGATGTTATCTCAGTTCTTTTTTTTTTTTCTTTTTTTAACAAGACTCTTAGCTTGTTCATTTTCAAAGGTTATAAGAGGTTAGTTTGGAACCTTAGGATCCACGACCTTTCTGTTACGCGTTTCCACCTAATTTGATTTAACACAGTAGTTAAGTAGTTAAAGTTGAATTTATTTGACTACAATTGATTGTATTCTGCTGTCAATGCAGGGAGGCATGTTGTATTATTGTCTTTACAACTCCTTTGTGGACGTAGTGAATTCTACAAGTAGTTAAGCATTTTTTTGAATTAGTATTCAGTCAATAATTTCACAGTGATGTTAGGTTTTTAATATAGTAAGTCTCTCGGACCCACAGGCAGTGATTTGAGTGGGTCCCTGGGAAGTTCAGTATTTTCAGTATTTAAAGGGGAACATTATCACAATTTCAGAAGGGTTAAAACCATTAAAAATCAGTTCCCAGTGGCTTATTTTATTTTTCAAAGTTTTTTTCAAAATTTTACCCATCACGCAATATCCCTAAAAAAAAGCACCGGATCCCTTGTATATCCCCACATATTATTAAGTTACATTTTTAATATTAGCATGATTTATAGAATACGCCTGTAACAGTTCATAATACGCCTAATAATAATAATATGCCTATAATAATAATAATAATAATAATAATAATAATAGTAATAATAATAATAATAATAATAATAATAATAATAATACGCCTGTAACAGTTCATAATAACTAATTAATAATTAACTAATTAATTCATTATAACATAATAATTAATTTTTTAAATTAATTTTAATTTTTTCAAAATTTTACCCATCACGCAATATCCCTAAAAAAAGCACCGGATCCCTTGTATATCCCCACATATTATTAAGTTACATTTTTAATATTAGCATGATTTATAGAATACGCCTGTAACAGTTCATAATACGCCTAATAATAATAATACGCCTAATAATAATAATAATAATACTAATAATACTAATAATACTAATAATAATAATAATAGTAATAATAATAATAATAATAAGTAATAATAATAATAATAATAATACGCCTAATAATAATAATAATAATACGCATAATACGCCTGTAACAGTTCATAATAACTAATTAATAATTAACTAATTAACTAATTAATAACATAATAACTAATTTTTTTAATTAATTTTAATTTTTTCAAAATTTTACCCATCACGCAATATCCCTAAAAAAGGCACCGGATCCCTTGTATATCCCCACATATTATTAAGTTACATTTTTAATATTAGCATGATTTATAGAATACGCCTGTAACAGTTCATAATACGCCTAATAATAATAATATGCCTATAATAATAATAATAATAATAATAATAATAATAGTAATAATAATAATAATAATAATAATAATAATAATAATACGCCTGTAACAGTTCATAATAACTAATTAATAATTAACTAATTAATTCATTATAACATAATAATTAATTTTTTAAATTAATTTTAATTTTTTCAAAATTTTACCCATCACGCAATATCCCTAAAAAAAGCACCGGATCCCTTGTATATCCCCACATATTATTAAGTTACATTTTTAATATTAGCATGATTTATAGAATACGCCTGTAACAGTTCATAATACGCCTAATAATAATAATACGCCTAATAATAATAATAATAATAATAATAATACTAATAATACTAATAATAATAATAATAGTAATAATAATAATAATAATAAGTAATAATAATAATAATAATAATACGCCTAATAATAATAATAATAATACGCATAATACGCCTGTAACAGTTCATAATAACTAATTAATAATTAACTAATTAACTAATTAATAACATAATAACTAATTTTTTTAATTAATTTTAATTTTTTCAAAATTTTACCCATCACGCAATATCCCTAAAAAAGGCACCGGATCCCTTGTATATCCCCACATATTATTAAGTTACATTTTTAATATTAGCATGATTCATAGAATACGCCTGTAACAGTTCATAATACGCCTAATAATAATAATATGCCTAATAATAATAATAATAATACTAATAAAAATAATAATAATAATAATAATAATAATAATACGCCTAATAATAATAATAATAATACGCATAATACGCCTGTAACAGTTCATAATAACTAATTAATAATTAACTAATTAATTAATTATAACATAATAACTAATTTTTTAAATTAATTTTAATTTTTTCAAAATTTTACCCATCACGCAATATCCCTAAAAAAAGCACCGGATCCCTTGTATATCCCCACATATTATTAAGTTACATTTTTAATATTAGCATGATTTATAGAATACGCCTGTAACAGTTCATAATACGCCTAATAATAATAATATGCCTAATAATAATAATAATAATAATACTAATAATAATAATAATAATAGTAATAATAATAATAATAATAATAATAATAATACGCCTGTAACAGTTCATAATAACTAATTAATAATTAACTAATTAATTAATTATAACATAATAATTAATTTTTTTAATTAATTTTAATTTTTTCAAAATTTTACCCATCACGCAATATCCCTAAAAAAAGCACCGGATCCCTTGTATATCCCCACATATTATTAAGTTACATTTTTAATATTAGCATGATTTATAGAATACGCCTGTAACAGTTCATAATACGCCTAATAATAATAATACGCCTAATAATAATAATAATAATACTAATAATAATAATAATAATAGTAATAATAATAATAATACGCCTAATAATAATAATAATAATACGCATAATATGCCTGTAACAGTTCATAATAACTAATTAATAATTAACTAATTAATAACATAATAACTAATTTTTTTAATTAATTTTAATTTTTTCAAAATTTTACCCATCACGCAATATCCCTAAAAAAAGCACCGGATCCCTTGTATATCCCCACATATTATTAAGTTACATTTTTAATATTAGCATGATTTATAGAATACGCCTCTAACAGTTCATAATAACTAAATGGTTGACATAATAAGTATATATATATTTATTTTCCCAGCTGAGCACAAGTTAATTGTGACTGGCAATATTTATTATATATATATATATATAAGTCATGTTTTGTTTAGTTATAGGACTCTTTAGTTTCTGTCTTTTCACTCCCTTGTCTTGTTTCCATGATTACCCCATTAGTTTCACCTGTTCCACGTTTGGACTCATTGTGCACTCTTGATTGTCACCATAGCAACCCATTAGTTTTCACCTGTCACGTCACGCACCTGTTTCACGTTTTGAGTCACGCACCTGCTTTCACTAATCATGTCCATAGTATTTAAGTTTATTCTTTTCAGTTTGTCGTTCGGACGACCTCACCACATTTATGCTTCTGTACACTCTTCATCCTCTAAGATCCTGCTTCATGTCCCTTGTCATAGTAAGTTTTTGTTCCATGTTTATAGTCTTTTTGTTTTTCATAGTTTGTTCTGCGCCACTGTGCGTGCTTTTCATTTGTACTTTTTTGCTATAGTCTTTTGGTTTCATAGTTTATTCTCCGCCTCTGTGCGCGCTTTTTGTTTGATCCTTTTTTTTTGTATTTATAGTCTTTAAATAAAATTTTTTTACTTACATTCCCGTCTCGCCGGAGCCAACTTTCCGTTGCATCCCGGAAAAGCAAACACCCAAGACCAAGTCATGACAGTAGGTCGTCAGCACGACAAACTGAAAAGAATAAACTTAAATACTATGGACATGATTAGTGAAAGCAGGTGCGTGACTCAAAACGTGAAACAGGTGCGTGACGTGACAGGTGAAAACTAATGGGTTGCTATGGTGACAATCAAGAGTGCACAATGAGTCCAAACGTGGAACAGGTGAAACTAATGGGGTAATCATGGAAACAAGACAAGGGAGTGAAAAGACAGAAACTAAAGAGTCCTATAACTAAACAAAACATGGCTTAAAACAAAACATGATTACACAGACATGACAGAAACGTGAAACAGGTGCGTGACGTGACAGGTGAAAACTAATGGGTTGCTATGGTGACAATCAAGAGTGCACAATGAGTCCAAACGTGGAACAGGTGAAACTAATGGGGTAATCATGGAAACAAGACAAGGGAGTGAAAAGACAGAAACTAAAGAGTCCAATAACTAAACAAAACATGACTTAAAACAAAACATGATTACACAGACATGACAGAAACAGGTGCGTGACGTGACAGGTGAAAACTAATGGGTCGCTATGGTGACAATCAAGAGTGCACAATGAGTCCAAACGTGGAACAGGTGAAACTAATGGGGTAATCATGGAAACAAGACAAGGGAGTGAAAAGACAGAAACTAAAGAGTCCAATAACTAAACAAAACATGACTTAAAACAAAACATGATTACACAGACATGACAGAAACAGGTGCGTGACGTGACAGGTGAAAACTAATGGGTTGCTATGGTGACAATCAAGAGTGCACAATGAGTCCAAAAGTGGAACAGGTGAAACTAATGGGGTAATCATGGAAACAAGACAAGGGAGTGAAAAGACAGAAACTAAAGAGTCCAATAACTAAACAAAACATGGCTTAAAACAAAACATGATTACACAGACATGACAGAAACGTGAAACAGGTGCGTGACGTGACAGGTGAAATCTAATGGGTTGCTATGGTGACAATCAAGAGTGCACAATGAGTCCAAACGTGGAACAGGTGAAACTAATGGGGTAATCATGGAAACAAGACAAGGGAGTGAAAAGACAGAAACTAAAGAGTCCTATAACTAAACAAAGCATGACTTAAAACAAAACATGATTACACAGACATGACATCTTCGAAGCAGCTTCACTCTGACCCCCCGCCTTTAATTTTGAAGTTTCTAACCCGCGGCCTCTTTGTGTACTGTCTGCCGTGCGTAAAAGGTCACGCGGTGTCGAACCAAAGTTCTCCAGCCCGAGCTACAAGTGCTCACCTTTGTTAGTCGCGGCACGCCATGTTTTAAACATCAGGGAGTTCCTGTAACAGCCGGCCAGGCTTCTGAGACGGCGCATCAAAGTGCGGCTCGCACATCTGAGGGCTGTTTTATCCTGCTAGAAAAGGAATGCATAATGGACACAGCACCACTGCACTTTTAATGACGCTTGGTATAAATGAAATATGGTGGCCATTTTAAGTGCGTTACGTGAGAAACTGTGCTTATTGACTTCATTACTATTCAGCTAGTTTAGATGAGTGTGTTGAATAATTACAATGAAATCACGCTTACATTACCCTTGAAATAAGGGTTTTTTGGGGGGTACATTGGGTTAAACGAATTTGGCCAGGTTTTGATTGACAGTGACTTGAAATCCCGGAGGTAGATGAGATCCGCCCGGAGTTCCTTAAGGCTCTGGATGCTGTGGGGCTGTCTTGGTTGACAAGACTCTGCAGCATCGCGTGGACATCGGGGGCGGTACCACTGGATTGGCAGACCGGGGTGGTGGTTCCTCTCTTTAAGAAGGGGAACCGGAGGGTGTGTTCTAACTATCGTGGGATCACACTCCTCAGCCTTCCCGGTAAGGTCTATTCAGGTGTACTGGAGAGGAGGCTACGCCGGATAGTCGAACCTCGGATTCAGGAGGAACATTGTGGTTTTCGTCCTGGTCGTGGAACTGTGGACCAGCTCTATACTCTCGGCAGGGTCCTTGAGGGTGCATGGGAGTTTGCCCAACCAGTCTACATGTGTTTTGTGGACTTGGAGAAGGCATTTGACCGTGTCCCTCGGGAAGTCCTGTGGGGAGTGCTCAGAGAGTACGGGGTATCGGACTGTCTGATTGTGGCAGTCCGCTCCCTGTATGATCAGTGTCAGAGCTTGGTCCGCATTGCCGGTAGTAAGTCGGACACGTTTCCAGTGAGGGTTGGACTCCGCCAAGGCTGCCCTTTGTCACCGATTCTGTTCATAACTTTTATGGACAGAATTTCTAGGCGCAGTCAAGGCGTTGAGGGGATCTGGTTTGGTGGCTGCAGGATTAGGTCTCTGCTTTTTGCAGATGATGTGGTCCTGATGGCTTCATCTGGCCAGGATCTTCAGCTCTCACTGGATCGGTTCGCAGCTGAGTGTGAAGCGACTGGGATGAGAATCAGCACCTCCAAGTCCGAGTCCATGGTTCTCGCCCGGAAAAGGGTGGAGTGCCATCTCCGGGTTGGGGAGGAGATCTTGCCCCAAGTGGAGGAGTTCAAGTACCTCGGAGTCTTGTTCACGAGTGAGGGAAGAGTGGATCGTGAGATCGACAGGCGGATCGGTGCGGCGTCTTCAGTAATGCGGACGCTGTATCGATCCGTTGTGGTGAAGAAGGAGCTGAGCCGGAAGGCAAAGCTCTCAATTTACCGGTCGATCTACGTTCCCATCCTCACCTATGGTCATGAGCTTTGGGTTATGACCGAAAGGACAAGATCACGGGTACAAGCGGCCGAAATGAGTTTCCTCCGCCGGGTGGCGGGGCTCTCCCTTAGAGATAGGGTGAGAAGCTCTGTCATCCGGGGGGAGCTCAAAGTAAAGCCGCTGCTCCTCCACATGGAGAGGAGCCAGATGAGGTGGTTCGGGCATCTGGTCAGGATGCCACCCGAATGCCTCCCTAGGGAGGTGTTTAGGGCACGTCCGACCGGTAGGAGGCCGCGGGGAAGACCCAGGACACGTTGGGAAGACTATGTCTCCCGGCTGGCCTGGGAACGCCTCGGGGTCCCACAGGAAGAGCTGGACCAAGTGGCTGGGGAGAGGGAAGTCTGGGCTTCCCTGCTTAGGCTGCTGCCCCCGCGACCCGACCTCGGATAAGCGGAAGAAGATGGATGGATGGATGGATGGATGGATATTTACCAAAATTGGTAAACAATGGCTTTATCCTTTTAACATAACAATAACATACGTATACACACAGGGTCGATTGCCAGGGTTAATGCAGTCAACATATATAAATTAAAAAGTAATTAAGATAAGGCTCAGAATTGGTTTCTTAACAAAACCTTTCTACATATAAAGTGCAAAATTTCCGCATATAAAGTGCAACAGTTTTTCCTTGCCCTTATGTGGGCATTGTACCGAGGATGTCGTTGTGGCTTGTGCAGCCCTTTGAGACACTTGTGATTTAGGGCTATATAAATAAACATTGATTGATTGATTGATTGAACATTAAACTGATTCAAGTTGTTGCTCAGGTTAAATAAAATGACAACATTGTTCTTCTACACACAAAAAGTGCAACATTAAACAGTTTCAAGTCAACTCAGTCTCAGATTAACATTTTTTTTTTTTTTTTTTTTTTTAATTAATTAATTTATTTATTTATTTATTTAATTTTTTTAATTTTTTTAATGAATTTATTAATGAATCAACAAAACAATACAATCCAATTCCAAAACCAAACCCGTCCCAGCAACATTAAGAACAACAATAAGCAGAGCAATTTCTTCCCCCATGCCACCCCCCCACCCACCCCCAGCCTTTAACCCTGGTGACTTTCACTAAGTTTTCATGTTTTTTGCCAGAAAAATCAGTTTACCCACATTGTCTGCAGAAAGAGCAGACCCGCTTGCAGTTAAAATGTCTCCAGCTGTGGAAAATACTCTTGGGCTGGGCACGGAGGTAGCAGGTATGGCGAGGTAGTGCCTGGCTAACTTGGCAGTAAGAGGATATGTGGGCTCATTGTTCTTCCACCATAGAAGTGGCTCAAAGTCAATTTTTTTAATGCAATATGGTCTTAAATCTGCTGCTATAAAAACACCAATGGCATTTGTTATTGCTTTAGCCCTGCCTGACTCGCCGAGGAGAGGATGCTTGAATGCGGTTTGTATGTGGGTTTTTTTTTTGATTATATAATTTTTTGATTGTATTTTTATTTAATTTTAACTTAAAAGTTAAATTTAACTTTTATTTTAAAATAATTTGGCCGGGGGTTGGGCTATATATATATATATATATATATATATATATATATATATATATATATATATATATATATATATATATATATATATATATATATATATATATATATATATATATAGGTTCAATCCCCACCTAGTACCAACCTCGTCATGTCCGTTGTGTCCTTAGCTGCTGGACAACATAGATTCAAAAAAATGTTAATACATTAATAATAACAATTTTTTTTTTTTTTTTTTTTTTTTGTGACATCCCACAATTATTCCTATATTGCAGCCGTAGGGCTGCAATATAGGAATAATCAGGGCCCGCATGGCCCATTGCATAAGGACTCCCACAGGGAGTCCTTATGCAATGGGACATAAGGACCTATTGAATTTGTAAGGTTTTATTCTTTCTTTATTATTATTCTTCCGCCGCCTCTTTGAGCACTAATTTGACCCACTTAACATGCTTCAAAACTCACCATATTTGACCCACACATCAGGACCTGCGAAAATTGTCTTTTAATAAAAAAACCGAACCCCAAAACTCAAAATTGCGCTCTAGCGCCCCCTAGGAAAAAAAAACTAGACTGCCTATATCTCCCACTAGGAATATCGGAGAAACATGAAACAAAAACTTCTATGTAGGTCTGACTTAGACCTAGTTTTCATAATTGTATATCATCGGGCAGAAATCAACAGGAAGTTGGCAATTCCCCCTTCAAGACAAAAAAGTACTAAAAACAGTCACTTTTGCCTCTTTGAGCTGTAATTTGACCCCCTTAACACGCTTCAAAACTCACCAAACTGAACGCACACATCAGGACTGGCAAAAATTGTGATCTAATAAAAAACCTAATCCCAAATTCAAAAATTGCGCTCTAGAGCAATTTTTGAATAAAACGGAGAAAAAACTGCTCCTCGGGAGAAAAAAATGACAAAACTGCCTGTAACTCCCACTGGGAAGGTCGGAGAGACATGAAACAAAATCCTCTCCGTAGGTCTCACTTAGACCTACATTTCATAAATTGACAACCCCCAGCAAAAATCTACAAGAAGCTTGCTATTCCCCCTTCAACACAACATTTTTGTAAAAACCGGTCACCTTTCTTCAAACATTATCTCCTCTGAGCGCGTTTGTTGTTTCGCCTTCAAACTAACACAGGAGAGAGATTGAACCCTTTTGATTAAAAGTTATCGAAAGAGTTTTAATACCGGCTCCGGTTTTGATTTTATGACCCTTCAAAGAGCCGCTGCGCTGATGCTGCTGTTTTTTCAAGAAGGCTGCTTAAAAGCAGGAAGCACCAGCGTGCCCACACAATGCAGACAAGGTAGGTACACTAGACAAAAGTATTGGGACAATTCGGACTACAAGTAGACAAAAGTATTGGGACACTTATGACTATCACTGGACAAAAGTATTGGGACACTTAGGACTACAACTTGACAAAAGTATTGGGACACTTATGACTACCACAGGACAAAAGTATTGGGACACTTATGACGAAAACTTGACAAAAGTATTGGGACACTTACACTGGACAAAAGTATTGGGACACTTAGGATTACACCTTGACAAAAGTATTGGGACACTTAGTAACACCACTGAACAAAAGTATTGGGACACTTCGGACTAAACGTAGACAAAAGTATTGGGACACTTAAGCCTACCACTTGACAAAAGTATTGGGACACTTACACTGGACAAAAGTTTTGGGACACTTAGGACTACAACTTGACAAAAGTATTGGGACACTTAGGACTAAAACTTGACAAATGTATTGGGACACTTGGGACTAAAACTTGACAAAACTCTTGGAACTCCTAGGACTACCACTGGCCAAAAGTATTGGGACGCTTACACTGGACAAAAGTATTGGGACACTTAGGACTACAACTGGACAAAAGTATTGGGACACATAGGACTACCACTGGACAAAAGTATTGGGACACTTACACTGGCCAAAAGTATTGGGACACTTAGGACTACAACTTGACAAAAGTATTGGGACACTTAGGACTACAACTGGACAAAAGTATTGGGACACTTAGGACTACCACTGGACAAAAGTATTGGGACACTTACACTGGCCAAAAGTATTGGGACACTTAGGACTACAACTTGACAAAAGTATTGGGACACTTAGGACTACAACTGGACAAAACTATTGGGACACTTAGGACTACAACTGGACAAAACTATTGGGACACTTATGACGAAAACTTGACAAAAGTATTGGGACACTTACACTGGACAAAAGTATTGGGACACTTAGGATTACACCTTGACAAAAGTATTGGGATACTTAGTAACACCACTGAACAAAAGTATTGGGACACTTCGGACTAAACGTAGACAAAAGTATTGGGACACTTAAGCCTACCACTTGACAAAAGTATTGGGACACTTACACTGGACAAAAGTTTTGGGACACTTAGGACTACAACTTGACAAAAGTATTGGGACACTTAGGACTAAAACTTGACAAATGTATTGGGCCACTTGGGACTAAAACTTGACAAAACTCTTGGAACTCCTAGGACTACCACTGGCCAAAAGTATTGGGACGCTTACACTGGACAAAAGTATTGGGACACTTAGGACTACAACTGGACAAAAGTATTGGGACACATAGGACTACCACTGGACAAAAGTTTTGGGACACTTAGGACTACAACTTGACAAAAGTATTGGGACACTTAGGACTAAAACTTGACAAATGTATTGGGCCACTTGGGACTAAAACTTGACAAAACTCTTGGAACTCCTAGGACTACCACTGGCCAAAAGTATTGGGACGCTTACACTGGCCAAAAGTATTGGGACACTTAGGACTACAACTTGACAAAAGTATTGGGACACTTAGGACTACAACTGGACAAAACTATTGGGACACTTAGGACTGCCACTGGACAAAAGTATTGGGACACTTACACTGGCCAAAAGTATTGGGACACTTAGGACTACAAATTGACAAAAGTATTGGGACACTTAGGACTACAACTGGACAAAAGTATTGGGACACTTAGGACTACAACTGGACAAAAGTATTGGGACACTTAGGACTACAACTTGACAAAAGTATTGGGACACTTAGGACTACAACTGGACAAAACTATTGGGACACTTAGGACTGCCACTGGACAAAAGTATTGGGACACTTACACTGGCCAAAAGTATTGGGACACTTAGGACTACAACTTGACAAAAGTATTGGGACACTTAGGACTACAACTTGACAAAAGTATTGGGACACTTAGGACTGCCACTGGACAAAAGTATTGGGACACTTACACTGGCCAAAAGTATTGGGACACTGAGGACTACAACTTGACAAAAGTATTGGGACACTTAGGACTACAACTGGACAAAGCTATTGGGACACTTAGGACTGCCACTGGACAAAAGTATTGGGACACTTACACTGGCCAAAAGTATTGGGACACTTAGGACTACAACTTGACAAAAGTATTGGGACACTTAGGACTACAACTGGACAAAAGTATTGGGACACTTAGGACTACCACTGGACAAAAGTATTGGGACACCTACACTGGCCAAAAGTATTGGGACACTTGGGACTAAAACTTGACACAAGTATTGGGACACTTAGGACTAGCACCTGCCAAATACGCGGGCCCGACCAATGCTGCTTGCAGCTTTAATTTGGTTTGTATTTGTACCAACAAATATTGCACAAATTATTACTCCTCTAATAATGATACTCTAACCCGCTTATTGGAAAAGGGTAGCATTTAATGATGCCGTTTAAGAATATGATAATATAATACCTAATGTCACATATATATATTTTTTTAATTAAATAGCTGTTCAACCAAAATGAATAATATTACTTTCACGTAAAGGCTTATATCCACTTTATTGTGGAGCACGGTGTCATGGATTAAATACATTTATCCTTAAAATAAATTCAGCTCTACCCTGCTGGCTAAGTGGACAAAACCTTTTTTGTCTGTGCAGTAAATGACATTTTTGTTGTCACAAATCAGATGCTAACAAGGGATGTGACGGGGTCATATCACGGAAATTGATTCCAAAGACAATGCTACTTTTGTTCCGAGCATGAATCCAGGAAATAACTTTTAGTTAGGGCGAAGTGCTCCTCCAAAGAAGAGTCAAAACGAATGGAAAGAAAGTCTTTTCCACGAGGTTGCACACTCCAATGTTTCCAGATTCCAAAATAAAAGAAAGACGGGGGTGGGGATGAAGAATTTGAGAATGCGTGCAGCCGGTCAGATGTGGTTAGTCAAATAGAATAATACAATTCTTGCAGCTAAATCGGTTAGACTGTTCACAAGAAGGCTTGCACGTGCACACGTCCACATCAATACACCAGCAGAGGTGGGTAGAGTAGCCAGAAATTGTACTCAAGTAAGAGTACTGTTACTTTAGAGATTTATTACTCAAGTAAAAGTAAGGAGTAGTCACCCAAATATTTACTTGAGTAAAAGTAAAAAGTATGTTGTGAAAAAACTACTCAAGTACTGAGTAACTGATGAGTAACATACACACACATATCATATATATATATATATATATATATATATATATATATATATATATATATATATATATATATATATATATATATATATATATATACACACACACATATATATATATATATATATATATATATATATATATATATATATATATATGTATATGTGGGAAAAAAAATCACAAGACTATTTCATCTCTACAGGCCTGTTTCATGAGTGGGGGTACCCTCAATCGTCAGGAGATTTTAATGGGAGCATTCGCATACCATGGTTTATATAGGGCACAGAGTGGGTGGGTACAGGCTGGCCTAGGGGCGTGGTGATTGGCTCATGTGTTACCTAGGAGGTGTTTCCGTCTGTGGCGGCATGTTGTTACAATTTCACTGCGCTTGTTGAGGGATGACAGGTCTGGACGGTAAATAATAAACAGCTTCTCTTTCAAGCATAGGTTGCATCTTTTATTACCACTATTGTAAGGTGTGCTGGATGCAAGAATTTGCCATGTTATTGAATATTCAACATTATTGTCTTTGAGGTCCCAAATGTTTTTGCTGAGTTCTGTGGTATTTCGCAGGTTTTTGTTCCTGAAAGAAGCCTTGTGATTGTTCCATCTGGTTTTGAATTCACTCTCGGTTAATCCTACATATGTGTCGGATGTGTTAATGTCCTTGCGTATTACCTTAGATTGGTAGACAACTGATTTTTGTAAGCACCCCCCGTTGAGGGGGCAATCAGGTTTCTTTCGACAGTTACATGCTTTGTTGGTTTTGGAGTCGCTCTGACTGGGGGTCGACGGCTCATTTGCAATTGTTTTGTTGTGGTTTGAGATGATTTGTCGTATATTGTTCATGCAGCTGTAGCTCAATTTAATGTTGTTCTTGTTGAATACTTTTCTTAGGTTGTTGTCTTTGGGAAAGTGTTTGTCAATCAGATTGAGGAATTTGTGTCCAATGTTCGTTGAGACGTTTTTGCTGTATGGGGGGTTGTACCAGATGATGTCGTTTTGTTTTCTGTTCTTTTTTGGCTGGTTTCCTGGCGTGGGTTCATAGGTGAGGGTGAAATTGTATCCGCTTTCATCAAGGGCTTTTTGGTACGGGGGGTCCTGACGATTGAGGGTACCCCCCCTCATGAAACAGGCCTGTAGAGATGAAATAGTCTTGTGGTTTTTTTCCCACACATACATATATTGCGCTCTACTACGGTATCGACCACTATTTTTTGGATAACCTTATTAAGACATATATATATATATATATATATATATATATATATATATACACACACACATATATATACATATATATATATATATATATATATATATATATATATATGTATTTATATATATATATATATATATACATACACATATATATATATACAGTATATAATTTATATTTATTTATTTTGCCGTTTTTGTTTGCATGTTAAAGGTGTTTTAATGAATATACATGCATGTTTAACACATATAGATTCCTTTCTTTCATGAAGACAAGAATATAAGTTGGTGTATTACCTGATTCTGATGACTTGCATTGATTGTAATCAGACAGTAGTGATGATAGCGTCCACGTTTTCAAATGGAGGAGAAAAAAAGTTCCTCCTTTCTGTCTAATACCACATGAAAGTGGTTGGTTTTTGGCATCTTATTTGTCCAGCTTCCATATTCGTTTTTATACACTTTACAAGAAATACATTGGCGGCAAACTCCGTAGCTTGCTAGCTTGTTTGCGCTGGCTTTCGGAGACTCTTGTTTTGAAAGCGCAGGCGCGATGGAGCGGCACTTTTATTGTGAAGACAGGAACTGTGCAGTCAGTCTTTAGGCTTTTGACGGGATGTACGGTTGAAATAAAAAAGGGTCTTTTTTCCTTCACACTTTTGATTGATTGATTGAAACTTTTATTAGTAGATTGCACAGTACAGTACATATTCCGTACAATTGACCACTAAATGGTAACACCCCAATAAGTTTTTCAACTTGTTTAAGTCAGGTCATGTGACCGCCTGGCTCTGTTTGATTGGTCCAACGTCACCAGTGACTGCATCTGATTGGTGGAACGGAGTGAACGTCACCAGTGACTGTATTTGTTGAAACGCAGGCACTATGAAGGTCTGTCTGACAGACCAAAACAAACAAAGCGTGCATTAACAGATCGATAAAAATTAGTAGCGAGTAGCGAGCTGAATGTAGATAAAAGTAGCGGAGTAAAAGTAGCGTTTCTTCTCTCTAAATATACTCAAATAAAAGTAAAAGTATGTTGCATTAAAACTACTCTTAGAAGTACAATTTATCCCAAAAGTTACTCAAGTAGATGTAACGGAGTAAATGTAGCGCGTTACTACCCACATCTGCACACCAGACACAACATTAGGCACACCTGCACAATCGAATGATATCCAATACAGGAGCTATCACTCAGATAATCTTTTTTTTTTTTAGAGTCGTTGGGCCAATGCAGGGGTACCTAATGAAGTGGATCGGTAAGTTATGTGGGCTAAAAAAAAAAATCTCCGCTGTTTAATTTGCAGTTCATCCCTCTAGAAACTGGGTGTATTTATTATAATCCATGTACCGTATTTTCCGCACTATAAGGCGCACCTAAAAACCACACATT
Organism: Nerophis lumbriciformis; assembly: GCF_033978685.3. Classification (NCBI taxonomy): domain Eukaryota; kingdom Metazoa; phylum Chordata; class Actinopteri; order Syngnathiformes; family Syngnathidae; genus Nerophis; species Nerophis lumbriciformis. The sequence goes on along the minus strand of NC_084552.2, from coordinate 1,858,870 downwards.
TTCTCAAAAGCTGACAGTGCGCCTTATAACCCGGTGCGCTTTATATATGGATTAATATTAAGATTCATTTTCATAAAGTTTCGGTCTCGCAACTACGGTAAACAGCCGCCATCTTTTTTCCCCGTAGAAGAGGAAGTGCTTCTTCTTCTACGCAAGCAACCGCCAAGGTAAGCACCCGCCCTCATAGAACAGGAAGCGCTTCTTCTTCTACTGTAAGCAACCACCCGCCCGCGTAGAAGAAGAAGAAGCGCGCGGATATTACGTTTCATTTCCTTTGTGTGTTTACATCTGTAAAGACCACAAAATGGCTCCTACTAAGCGACAGGTTTCCGGTTCATGAAAAGACGCAATCTCTCCATCCGCACACGGACTACTATTTCACAGCAACTGCCTAAAGACTTTCAAGAAAAGCTGGCTACTTTCCGTGCATATTTTAAAAACAAGATAGCTGAAAAAAAGATCCGGCCAGAGAACATTATCAACATGGACGAGGTTCCACTGACTTTTGATATTCCTGTGAACCGCACTGTGGATACAACGGGAGCACGTACGGTGAATATTCGCACCACAGGGAATGAGAAGTCATCCTTCACTGTGGTTCTAGCTTGCCATGCTAATGGCCAGAAACTTCCACCCATGGTGATATTCAAAAGGAAGACCTTGCCAAAAGAGACCTTTCTAGCCGGCGTCATCATAAAAGCTAACTCGAAGGGATGGATGAAGAAAAGATGAGCGAGTGGTTAAGGTAAGTTTACGCGAAGAGGCCGGGTGGCTTTTTTCACGCAGCTCCGTCCATGTTGATATACGACTCCATGCGCGCCCACATCACGCTGGTTTTTAATATATTATTAAAGTTTGACTGACCTATCTGACTGTTTTTTTGACATTCCTTTAGCGCAGTTAGATGCGGCTTATAACACGGGGCGTCTTATAGGTGGACAAAGTTTTGAAATATGCCGTTCATTGAAGGCGCGGCTTATAACCCAGGGCGCCTTATGGTGCGGAAAATACGGTAGTAAATGGAGTGAGGTTCCACCATTGCAGTGAATTTTCCTTTTTCATTTCATTTTTATTTATCTCCTTCATTAATGTGCATAATTGATCAATAGACAATTGTACCACAATTATTCAATTTTACATTTACACACCAATGCCTGAGAAGGAGCAGGATGAAGAAAAATCTTATATTTTCCTGCCCCCTTCAACATAATACGTAGTCTTACTTAATAATATCATATGAACCAACAATTACATCCAAATATAACGAAAACAAACAAAAAAACACACAAAAAAACACAAGTGCAAAACTTCATGAAGTACAAACCGAACAAAAAAACCAAAATAAGTCATATACACCTCACAGGATGATA
>NC_084552.2:1832500-1855000 GCF_033978685.3 Nerophis lumbriciformis | reverse complement strand
ACAGCGTCCGCATTACTGAAGACGCCGCACCGATCCGCCTGTCGATCTCACGATTCACTCTTCCCTCACTTGTGAACAAGACTCCGAGGTACTTGAACTCCTCCACTTGGGGCAAGATCTCCTCCCCAACCCGGAGATGGCACTCCACCCTTTTCCGGGCGAGAACCATGGACTCGGACTTGGAGGTGCTGATTCTCATCCCAGTCGCTTCACACTCAGCTGCGAACCAATCCAGTGAGAGCTGAAGATCCTGGCCAGATGAAGCCATCAGGACCACATCATCTGCAAAAAGCAGAGACCTAATCCTGCAGCCACCAAACCAGATCCCCTCAACGCCTTGACTGCGCTTAGAAATTCTGTCCATAAAAGTTATGAACAGAATCGGTGACAAAGGGCAGCCTTGGCGGAGTCCAACCCTCACTGGAAACGTGTCCGACTTACTGCCGGCAATGCGGACCAAGCTCTGGCACTGATCATACAGGGAGCGGACTGCCACAATCAGACAGTCCGATACCCCATACTCTCTGAGCACTCCCCACAGGACTTCCCGAGGGACACGGTCGAATGCCTTCTCCAAGTCCACAAAACACATGTAGACTGGTTGGGCAAACTCCCATGCACCCTCAAGGACCCTGCCGAGAGTATAGAGCTGGTCCACAGTTCCACGACCAGGACGAAAACCACACTGTTCTTCCTGAATCCGAGGTTCGACTATCCGGCATAGCCTCCTCTCCAGTACACCTGAATAGACCTTACCGGGAAGGCTGAGGAGTGTGATCCCACGATAGTTAGAACACACCCTCTGGTTCCCCTTCTTAAAGAGAGGAACCACCACCCCGGTCTGCCAATCCAGTGGTACCGCCCCCGATGTCCACGCGATGCTGCAGAGTCTTGTCAACCAAGACAGCCCCACAGCATCCAGAGCCTTAAGGAACTCCGGGCGGATCTCATCTACCCCCGGAGCCTTGCCACCGAGGAGCTTTTTAACTACCTCAGCAACCTCAGCCCCAGAAATAGGAGAGCCCACCACAGACTCCCCAGGCACTGCTTCCTCATAGGAAGACGTGTTGGTGGGATTGAGGAGGTCTTCGAAGTATTCCCTCCACCGATCCACAACATCCGCAGTCGAGGTCAGCAGAACACCATCCTCACCATACACGGTGTTGATAGTGCACTGCTTCCCCTTCCTGAGGCGGCGGATGGTGGTCCAGAATTGCTTCGAAGCCGTCCGGAAGTCATTTTCCATTGCCTCACCGAACTCCTCCCATGTTCGAGTTTTTGCCTCTGCGACCGCTGAAGCCGCACACCGCTTGGCCTGTCGGTACCTGTCCGCTGCCTCGGGAGTCCTATGAGCCAAAAGAACCCGATAGGACTCCTTCTATGTCATCTTACTTAGATTTCAGTTTTTGCAGTGTAACTTCCTGTTATGGTTCTCTATACTTACTGCTACTACAATGATTTATTTATTTTTATTCATCACTTTGGCTGACAGCCAAACAGGCGACAACTAAGATGAAATGTTATTGCAACTACTCGGAGCATGATGGATGACATGACAGCCGGGGGGGGTCAAATATTGGTAGATCTTACTGAAAGATTTGGGGGGGGGAAAAAATGGCAAATTTGAACACCCAAACTTAGAAGTCTGCAGTCTGAGTTAAATGGACACTGCACGTTTGCTAATGAGAGGTGAAGGAGGAATACAATGCCCTCTGACTCCATGTGCCAACAGGCAGAGAGAGGAAAGACAGAAAAAGTTTGAACAATCTGTGCCCCGAGGACTAAGTGAGAGTGAACATCACCATCAGGGCATTTCCACAGTTTCAACTTTGAAGCCTAATATGGCGTCAAGAAGCTGTTCAAAAAGCCTCTGGTGGATGTGGATTACACCCCCATCCTTCTCCTCCTCACTCCGCTTTTAACTCAATTGTGGCAAATGAAATAATGCAATATCTCTTTAATGAGAACTAAGCAGAACATTAGATCAAGCGCTGACCTTACCCGAACTAATATTGTACGGTTTGTGCTACGGACACAAAGAGCACTTTGTGTCGGTTTTCTTTCCTCTGAAAGGCTTGAACGGGAGCGGGAAGAACGCCAATGCTGCTCTTCCCAGTGGTTGCACAGAGCGAGAAGACGCACAGTGAGTGGGAGATAAAACACTATAAAGCCCTTATCCAATCAACCAATCACCTGCAAGGATATTACTACACAGACACAAAAAAAAAGTATCTCTTTATTGTTTTTTTTTCTCACGGATCGACTCTTTAATGGCAGCTGTCTTGATATGTTTGCTATTGGCAGGAAAACAACAAACTAAGGACTTCATGCACGATTTTTCCCCCAGGACCCAATTCCGACTTCCATCCATCCATCCATCTTCTTCCGCTTATCCGAGGTCGGGTCGCGGGGGCAGCAGCCTAAGCAGGGAAGCCCAGACTTCCCTCTCCCCAGCCACTTCGTCCAGCTCCTCCCGGGGGATCCCGAGGCGTTCCCAGGCCAGCCGGGAGACATAGTCTTCCCAACGTGTCCTGGGTCTTCCTCGTGGCCTCCTACCGGTCGGACATGCCCTAAACACCTCCTTAGGGAGGCGCTCGGGTGGCATCCTGACCAGATGCCCGAACCACCTCATCTGGCTCCTCTCGATGCGGAGGAGCAGCGGCTTTACTTTGAGCTCCCCCCGGATGACAGAGCTTCTCACCCTATCTCTAAGGGAGAGCCCCGCCACCCGGCGGAGGAAACTCATTTCGGCCGCTTGTACTCGTGATCTTGTCCTTTCGGTCATAACCCAAAGCTCATGACCATAGGTGAGGATGGGAACGTAGATCGACCGGTAAATTGAGAGCTTTGCCTTCCGGCTCAGCTCCTTCTTCACCACAACGGATCGATACAGCGTCCGCATTACTGAAGACGCCGCACCGATCCGCCTGTCGATCTCACGATCCACTCTTCCCTCACTCGTGAACAAGACTCCGAGGTACTTGAACTCCTCCACTTGGGGCAAGATCTCCTCCCCAACCCGGAGATGGCACTCCACCCTTTTCCGGGCGAGAACCATGGACTCGGACTTGGAGGTGCTGATTCTCATCCCAGTCGCTTCACACTCAGCTGCGAACCGATCCAGTGAGAGCTGAAGATCCTGGCCAGATGAAGCCATCAGGACCAAATCATCTGCAAAAAGCAGAGACCTAATCCTGCAGCCACCAAACCGGATCCCCTCAACGCCTTGACTGCGCCTAGAAATTCTGTCCATAAAAGTTATGAACAGAATCGGTGACAAAGGGCAGCCTTGGCGGAGTCCAACCCTCACCGGAAACGTGTCCGACTTACTGCCGGCAATGCGGACCAAGCTCTGACACTGATCATACAGGGAGCGGACCGCCACAATCAGACAGTCCGAAACCCCATACTCTCTGAGCACTCCCCACAGGACTTCCCGAGGGACACGGTCGAATGCCTTCTCCAAGTCCACAAAGCCAAATTCGGACTTCATCAGTGAATTTTCAGAGTTCGTTGCTGATTTAGTGACGCACGCCGACAATATAATCATAATGGGGGACTTTAATATCCATATGAATACCCCATCGGACCCTCAGTGCGTGGCGCTCCAGACTATAATTGATAGCTGTGGTCTTACACGAATAATAAATGAACCTACGGATCGCAACGGTAATACGATAGATCTAGTGCTGGTCAGGGGTGTCACCACCTCCAAAGTTACGATACTCCCGTATACTAAAGTAATGTCCGATCATTACCTTATAAAATTCGAAGTTCTGACTCATTGTCAACAAGCTAATAATAATAATAACTGCTATAGCAGCCGCAACATTAATGCTGCCACAACGATGAATCTTGCTGACCTACTGCCTTCGGTAATGGCACCATTCCCAAATTATGTCGGCTCTACTGATAACCTAACTAACAACTTTGACAATGCCCTGCGCAAAACCATTGATAGTATAGCACCGCTAAAACAAAAAAGGGCCCCTAAAAGGCGCACCCCATGGTTTACAGAAGAAACCAGAGCCCATAAATTATCATGTAGAAAGCTGGAACGCAAATGGCGCGCTACTAAACTTGAGGTTTTCCATCAAGCATGGAGTGATAGTTTAATATCGTATAAACGCATGCTTACCTTAGCTGAAGCTAAATATTACTAAAATCTCATCCGCCTCAACAAAAACGACCCTAAATTTGTGTTTAGTACAGTAGCATCGCTAACCCAACAAGGGACTCCTCCCAGTAGCTCCACCCACTCGGCAGATGACTTTATGAATTTCTTTAATAAGAAAATTGAACTCATTAGAAAGGAGATTAAAGACAACGCATCCCAGCTACAACTGGGTTCTATTAACACGGATACAACTGTATCTACGACGGATACTGCAATACAAAATAGTCTCTCTCTTTTTGATGAAATAACATTAGAGGAACTATTACGGCGTGTAAGTGGGATAAAACAAACATGTTTACTTGACCCACTTCCTGGGAAACTTATCAAGGAGCTTTTTGTATTATTAGGTCCATCAGTGCTAAATATTATAAACTTATCACTTTCCTCTGGCACTGTTCCCCTAGCATTCAAGAAAGCGGTTATTCATCCTCTGCTCAAAAGACCTAACCTTGATCCTGGCCTCATGGTAAACTACCGACCGGTGTCCCACCTTCCCTTTATTTCGAAAATCCTCGAAAAAATTGTCGCACAGCAGCTAAATGAACACTTAGTGTCTAACTATCTCTGTGAACCTTTTCAATCCGGTTTCAGGGCAAATCACTCTACGGAGACAGCCCTCGCAAAAATGACTAATGATCTACTGCTAACGATGGATTCTGATGCGTCATCTATGTTGCTGCTTCTTGATCTTAGCGCTGCTTTCCATACCGTCGATCATAATATTTTATTAGAGCGTATCAAAACACGTATTGGTATGTCAGACTTAGCTTTGTCGTGGTTTAACTCTTATCTTACTGACAGGATGCAATGCGTCTCCCATAATAATGTGACCTCGGACTATGTTAAGGTAACGTGCGGAGTTCCTCAGGGTTCGGTTCTTGGCCCTGCACTCTTTAGTATTTACATGCTGCTGCTAGGCGACATCATACGCAAATACGGTGTTAGCTTTCATTGTTATGCTGATGACAGCCAACTCTACATGCCCCTAAAGCTGACCAACACGCCGGATTGTAGTCAGCTGGAGGCGTGTCTTAATGAAATTAAACAATGGATGTCCGCTAACTTCTTGCGTCCTAGAAGAGTTAGTGCTGCAAGGGGTTCTGGGTATTTGTTCTGTTTATGTTGTGTTACGGTGCGGATGTTCTCCCGAAATGTGTTTTGTCATTCTTGTTTGGTGTGGGTTCACAGTGTGGCGCATATTTGTAGCAGTGTTAAAGTTGTGACCTGTATGATTGTTGACCGTAGATATTATGTGATTGGGCCGGCACGCAAAGACAGTGCCTTTAAGGCACGCCCCCCCAATATTGTTGGCTAGGTGGAAATCGGGAGAAATTCGGGAGAATGGTTGCCCCGGGAGATTTTCGGGAGGGGCACTGAAATTTTGGGAGTCTCCCGGGAAGATCGGGAGGGTTGGCAAGTAAGACTGGGAGACGCAACTGCTCTGTACTTCTCCCTACGTCCGTGTACCACTCCGTACAGCGGCGTTTTAAAAAGTCATGAATTTTACTTTTTGAAACCGATACCGATCATTTCCGATATTACATTTTAAAGCATTTATCGGCCGATAATATCGGCAGTCCGATATTATCGGACATCTCTAGTTTACGCGCATCTCTTATGTGTGACTGCCATCTACTGGTCACACTCTTCAGTAAGGATGTCCAATAATGGCTTTTTGACGATATCCGATATTCCGATATTGTCCAACTCTTTAATTACCGATACCGATATCAACCGATATATACAGTCGTGGAATTAACACATTATGCCTAATTTGGACAACCAGGTATGGTGAAGATAAGGTACTTTTAAAAAAAATTAATAAAATAAAATAAGATAAATAAATTAAAAACATTTTTTGAAAAAAAAAAAAATAAATACGATACCGATAAAAAAAAAAACGATACCGATAATTTCCGATAATACATTTTAACGCATTTATCGGCCGATAATATCGGCCTGCCGATATTATCGAACATCTCTAGTTTACGCGCATCTCTTATGTGTGACTGCCATCTACTGGTCACACTCTTCAGTAAGGATGTCCAATAATGGCTTTTTGACGATATCCGATATCCCGATATTGTCCAACTCTTTAATTACCGATACCGATATCAACCGATATATACAGTCGTGGAATTAACACATTATTATGCCTAATTTGGACAACCAGGTATGGTGAAGATAAGGTACTTTTTAAAAAAATTCGTAAAATAAAATAAGATAAATAAATGAAAAACATTTTTTGAAAAAAAAAAAAAACGATACCGATAAAAAAACAACGATATCGATAATTTCCGATATTACATTTTAACGCATTTATCGGCCGATAATATCAGCAGGCCGATATCATCGAACATCTCTAGTTTACGCGCATCTCTTATGTGTGACTGCCATCTACTGGTCACACTCTTCAGTAAGGATGTCCAATAATGGCTTTTTGACGATATCCGATATTCCGATATTGTCCAACTCTTTAATTACCGATACCGATATCAACCGATATATACAGTCGTGGAATTAACACATTATTATGCCTAATTTGGACAACCAGGTATGGTGAAGATAAGGTACTTTAAAAAAAAAAAAATTAATAAAAAATAAGATAAATAAATGAAAAACATTTTTTGAAAAAAAAAAAAAAAAACGATACCGCAAAAAAAAAAAAACGATACCGATAATTTCCGATATTACATTTTAACGCATTTATCGGCCGATAATATCGGCAGGCCGATATTATCGAACATCTCTATTTACGCGCATTTCTTATGTGTGACTGCCATCTACTGGTCACACTCTTCAGTAAGGATGTCCAATAATGGCTTTTTGACGATATCCGATATTCCGATATTGTCCAACTCTTTAATTACCGATACCGATATCAACCGATATATACAGTCGTGGAATTAACACATTATTATGCCTAATTTGGACAACCAGGTATGGTGAAGATAAGGTACTTTTAAAAAAAATTAATAAAATAAAATAAGATAAATAAATGAAAAACATTTTTTGAAAAAAAAAAAAAAAAAAAAAACGATACCGATAAAAAAAAAAAAAAACGATACCGATAATTTCCGATATTACATTTTAACGCATTTATCGGCCGATAATATCGGCAGGCTGATATTATCGAACATCTCTAGTTTACGCGCATCTCTTATGCGTGACTGCCATCTACTGGTCACACTCTTCAGTAAGGATGTCCAATAATGGCTTTTTGACGATATCCGATATTCCGATATTGTCCAACTCTTTAATTACCGATACAGATATCAACCGATATATACAGTCGTGGAATTAACACATTATTATGCCTAATTTGGACAACCAGGTATGGTGAAGATAAGGTACTTTTAAAAAAATAAAATAAGATAAATAAATGAAAAACATTTTTTGAAAGAAAAAAAAAACGATACCGATAAAAAACAACAACGATACCGATAATTTCCGATATTACATTTTAACGCATTTATCGGCCGATAATATCGGCAGGCCGATATTACCGAACATCTCTAGTTTACGCGCATCTCTTATGTGTGACTGCCATCTACTGGTCACACTCTTCAGTAAGGATGTCCAATAATGGCTTTTTGACGATATCCGATATTCCGATATTGTCCAACTCTTTAATTACCGATACCGATATCAACCGATATATACAGTCGTGGAATTAACACATTATTATGCCTAATTTGGACAACCAGGTATGGTGAAGATAAGGTACTTTTAAAAAAAATTAATAAAATAAAATAAGATAAATAAATTAAAAACATTTTTTTTTTAAAAACAAAAACGATACCGATAAAAAAAACCGATACCGATCATTTCCAATATTACATTTTAACGCATTTATCGGCCGATAATATCGGCAGGCCGATATTATCGAACATCTCTAGTTTACGCGCATCTCTTATGTGTGACTGCCATCTACTGGTCACACTCTTCAGTAAGGATGTCCAATAATGGCTTTTTGACGATATCCGATATTCCGATATTGTCCAACTCTTTAATTACCGATACCGATATCAACCGATATATACAGTCGTGGAATTAACTATGTGTTAAATATGTGGAATTAATTATGCCTAATTTGGACAACCAGGTATGGTGAAGATAAGGTACTTTTAAAAAAAATTTATAAAATAAAATAAGATAAATAAATGAAAAACATTTTTTGAAAAAAAATAAATAAAAAAAACGATACCGATCATTTCCGATATTACATTTTAACGCATTTATGGGCCGATAATATCGGCAGGCCGATATTATCGAACATCTCTAGTTTACGCGCATCTCTTATGTGTGACTGCCATCTACTGGTCACACTCTTCAGTAAGGATGTCCAATAATGGCTTTTTGACGATATCCGATATTCCGATATTGTCCAACTCTTTAATTACCGATACCGATATCAACCGATATATACAGTCGTGGAATTAACACATTGTTATGCCTAATTGGGACAACCAGGTATGGTGAAGATAAGGTACTTTTAAAAAAATAAAACAAAATAAAATAAGATAAATAAATGAAAAACATTTTTTGAAAAAAAAAAAACGATACCGATAAAAAAAAAAAACGATACCGATAATTTCCGATATTACATTTTAACGCATTTATCGGCCGATAATATCGGCAGGCCGATATTATCTAACATCTCTAGTTTACGCGCATCTCTTATGTGTGACTGCCATCTACTGGTCACACTCTTCAGTAAGGATGTCCAATAATGGCTTTTTGACGATATCCGATATTCCGATATTGTCCAACTCTTTAATTACCGATACCGATATCAACCGATATATACAGTCGTGGAATTAACACATTATTATGCCTAATTTGGACAACCAGGTATGGTGAAGATAAGGTACTTTTAAAAAAAATTTATAAAATAAAATAAGATAAATAAATGAAAAACATTTTTTGAAAAAAAATAAAATAAAAAAACGATACCGATAAAAATAAAAAAACGATACCGATAATTTCGGATATTACATTTTAACGCATTTATCGGCCGATAATATCGGCCTGCCGATATTATCGAACATCTCTAGTTTACGCGCATCTCTTATGTGTGACTGCCATCTACTGGTCACACTCTTCAGTAAGGATGTCCAATAATGGCTTTTTGACGATATCCGATATTCCGATATTGTCCAACTCTTTAATTACCGATACCGATATCAACCGATATATACAGTCGTGGAATTAACACATTATGCCTAATTTGGACAACCAGGTATGGTGAAGATAAGGTACTTTTAAAAAAAATGAATAAAATAAAATAAGATAAATAAATGAAAAACATTTTTTGAAAAAAAACAACAAAAAAACGATACCAAAAAAAAACAAAAAACGATACCGATAATTTCCGATATTACATTTTAACGCATTTATCGGCCGATAATATCGGCAGGCCGATATTATCGAACATCTCTAGTTTACGCGCATCTCTTATGTGTGACTGCCATCTACTGGTCACACTCTTCAGTAAGGATGTCCAATAATGGCTTTTTGACGATATCCGATATTCCGATATTGTTCAACTCTTTAATTACCGATACCGATATCAACCGATATATACAGTCGTGGAATTAACACATTATTATGCCTAATTTGGACAACCAGGTATGGTGAAGATAAGGTACTTTTAAAAAAAATTAATAAAATAAAATAAGATAAATAAATTTAAAAAATGTTTTGAAAAAAAAAAAAACGATACCGATAATAAAAAAAAAACGATACCGATAATTTCCGATATTACATTTTAACGCATTTATCGGCCGATAAATCGGCAGGCCGATATTATCGAACATCTCTAGTTTACGCGCATCTCTTATGTGTGACTGCCATCTACTGGTCACACTCTTCAGTAAGGATGTCCAATAATGGCTTTTTGACGATATCCGATATTCCGATATTGTCCAACTCTTTAATTACCGATACCGATATCAACCGATATATACAGTCGTGGAATTAACACATTATGCCTAATTTGGACAACCAGGTATGGTGAATATAAGGTACTTTTTAAAAATAATAAATAAATAAAATAAGATAAATAAATAAAAAACATTTTTTGAAGAAAAAAAAAACGATACCGATAAAAAAAAAACCGATACTGATCATTTCCGATATTACATTTTAACGCATTTATCGGCCGATAATATCGGCAGTCCGATATTATCGGACATCTCTAGTTTACGCGCATCTCTTATGTGTGACTGCCATCTACTGGTCACACTCTTCAGTAAGGATGTTCAATAATGGCTTTTTGACGATATCCGATATTCCGATATTGTCCAACTCTTTAATTACCAATACCGATATCAACCGATATATACAGTCGTAGAATTAACACATTATTATGCCTAATTTGGACAACCAGGTATGGTGAAGATAAGGTACTTTTAAAAAAAATGAATAAAATAAAATGAGATAAATAAATGAAAAACATTTTTTGAAAAAAAACAACAAAAAAACGATACCAAAAAAAAACAAAAAACGATACCGATAATTTCCGATATTACATTTTAACGCATTTATCGGCCGATAATATCGGCAGGCCGATATTATCGAACATCTCTAGTTTACGCGCATCTCTTATGTGTGACTGCCATCTACTGGTCACACTCTTCAGTAAGGATGTCCAATAATGGCTTTTTGACGATATCCGATATTCCGATATTGTTCAACTCTTTAATTACCGATACCGATATCAACCGATATATACAGTCGTGGAATTAACACATTATTATGCCTAATTTGGACAACCAGGTATGGTGAAGATAAGGTACTTTTTAAAAAAATTAATAAAATAAAATAAGATAAATAAATTTAAAAAATGTTTTGAAAAAAAAAAAAACGATACCGATAATAAAAAAAAAACGATACCGATAATTTCCGATATTACATTTTAACGCATTTATCGGCCGATAAATCGGCAGTCCGATATTATCGGACATCTCTAGTTTACGCGCATCTCTTATGTGTGACTGCCATCTACTGGTCACACTCTTCAGTAAGGATGTCCAATAATGGCTTTTTGACGATATCCGATATTCCGATATTGTCCAACTCTTTAATTACCGATACCGATATCAACCGATATATACAGTCGTGGAATTAACACATTATTATGCCTAATTTGGACAACCAGGTATGGTGAAGATAAGGTACTTTAAAAAAAAAATAAAAAAATAAAATAAGATAAATAAATGAAAAACATTTTTTGAAAAAAAAAAAAAACGATACCGATAAAAAAAAAAACGATACCGATAATTTCCGATATTACATTTTAACGCATTTATCGGCCGATAATATCGGCCTGCCGATATTATCGAACATCTCTAGTTTACACGCATCTCTTATGTGTGACTGCCATCTACTGGTCACACTCTTCAGTAAGGATGTCCAATAATGGCTTTTTGACGATATCCGATATTCCGATATTGTCCAACTCTTTAATTACCGATACCGATATCAACCGATATATACAGTCGTGGAATTAACACATTATTATGCCTAATTTGGACAACCAGGTATGGTGAAGATAAGGTACTTTTAAAAAAATAAAATAAAATAAAATAAGATAAATAAATGAAAAACATTTTTTGAAAAAAAAAATAAAAAATACGATACCTATAAAAAAAAAAACGATACCGATAATTTCCGATAAAACATTTTAACGCATTTATCGGCCGATAATATCGGCAGTTCGATATTATCGGACATCTCTAGTTTACGCGCATCTCTTATGTGTGACTGCCATCTACTGGTCACACTCTTCAGTAAGGATGTCCAATAATGGCTTTTTGACGGTATCCGATATTCCGATATTGTCCAACTCTTTAATTACCAATACCGATATCAACCGATATATACAGTCGTGGAATTAACACATTATTATGCCTAATTTGGACAACCAGGTATGGTGAAGATAAGGTACTTTTTAAAAAAATTAATAAAATAAAATAAGATAAATAAATGAAAAACATTTTTTGAAAAAAAAAAAAAAAACAAAAAAAAAAAACGATACCAATAAAAAAAAAAAACCATACCAATAATTTCCGATATTACATTTTAACGCATTTATCGACTGATAATATCGGCCTGCCGATATTATCGAACATCTCTAGTTTACGCGCATCTCTTATGTGTGACTGCCATCTACTGGTCACACTCTTCAGTAAGGATGTCCAATAATGGCTTTTTGACGATATCCGATATTCCGATATTGTCCAACTCTTTAATTACCGATACCGATATCAACCGATATATACAGTCGTGGAATTAACACATTATTATGCCTAATTTGGACAACCAGGTATGGTAAAGATAAGGTACTTTTTAAAAAATAAAATAAACTAAAATAAGATAAATAAATGAAAAACATTTTTTGAAAAAAACAAAAAACGATACCGATAAAATAAAATAAAAACGATACCTATAATTTCCGATATTACATTTTAACGCATTTATCGGCCGATAATATCGGCCTGCCGATATTATCGAACATCTCTAGTTTACGCGCATGTCTTATGTGTGACTGCCATCTACTGGTCACACTCTTCAGTAAGGATGTCCATTAATGGCTTTTTGACGATATCCGATATTCCGATATTGTCCAACTCTTTAATTACCGATACCGATATCAACCGATATATACAGTCGTGGAATTAACACATTATTATGCCTAATTTGGACAACCAGGTATGGTGAAGATAAGGTACTTTTTAAAAAATAAAATAAACTAAAATAAGATAAATAAATGAAAAACATTTTTTGAAAAAAACAAAAAATGATACCGATAAAAAAAACAAAAAACGATACCTATAATTTCCGATATTACATTTTAACGCATTTATCGGCCGATAATATCGGCCTGCTGATATTATCGAACATCTCTAGTTTACGCGCATCTCTTATGTGTGACTGCCATCTACTGGTCACACTCTTCAGTAAGGATGTCCAATAATGGCTTTTTGACGATATCCGATATTCCGATATTGTCCAACTCTTTAATTACCGATACCGATATCAACCGATATATACAGTCGTGGAATTAACACATTATTATGCCTAATTTGGACAACCAGGTATGGTGAAGATAAGGTACTTTTAAAAAAAATTAATAACATAAAATAAGATAAATAAATGAAAAACATTTTTTGAAAAAAAAAAAACCCGATACCGATAAAAAAAAACAACGATACCGATAATTTCCGATATTACATTTTAACGCATTTATCGGCCCATAATATCGGCCTGCCGATATTATCGAACATCTCTAGTTTACGCGCATCTCTTATGTGTGACTGCCATCTACTGGTCACACTCTTCAGTAAGGATGTCCAATAATGGCTTTTTGACGATATCCGATATTCCGATGTTGTCCAACTCTTTAATTACCGATACCGATATCAACCGATATATACAGTCGTGGAATTAACACATTATTATGCCTAATTTGGACAACCAGGTATGGTGAAGATAAGGTACTTTTAAAAAAAATTAATAAAATAAAATAAGATAAATAAATGAAAAACATTTTTTGAAAAAAAAAAAAAAACAGAAAAAAAAACGATACCGATAAAAAAAACAACGATACCGATAATTTCCGATATTATATTTTAACGCATTTATCGGCCGATAATATCGGCAGGCCGATATTATCGAACATCTCTAGTTTACGCGCATCTCTTATGTGTGACAGCCATCTACTGGTCACACTCTTCAGTAAGGATGTCCAATAATGGCTTTTTGACGATATCCGATATTCCGATATTCTCCGATACTCTCCGATACTCTTTAATTACCGATACCGATATCAACCGATATATACAGTCGTTGAATTAACACATTATTATGCCTAATTTGGACAACCAGGTATGGTGAAGATAAGGTACTTTTTTTAAAAATTCATAAAATAAAATAAGATAAATAAATGAAAAACATTTTTTGAAAAAAAAAAAAAACGATACCGATAATAAAAAAAACGATACCGATAATTTCCAATATTACATTTTAACGCATTTATCGGCCGATAATATCGGCCTGCCGATATTATCGAACATCTCTAGTTTACGCGCATCTCTTATGTGTGACTGCCATCTACTGGTCACACTCTTCATTAAGGATGTTCAATAATGGCTTTTTGACGATATCCGATATTCCGATATTGTCCAACTCTTTAATTACCGATACCGATATCAACCGATATATACAGTCGTGGAATTAACACATTATTATGCCTAATTTGGACAACCAGGTATGGTGAATATAAGGTACTTTTTAAAAATAATAAATAAATAAAATAAGATAAATAAATGAAAAACATTTTTTGAAAAAAATAAAAATAAATAAACCATACCGATAAAAAAAAAAAAACGATACCGATAATTTCCGATATTACATTTTAACGCATTTATCGGCCGATAATATCGGCAGGCCGATATTATCGAACATCTCTAGTTTACGCGCATCTCTTATGTGTGACTGCCATCTACTGGTCACACTCTTCAGTCGTGGAATTAACACATTATTATGCCTAATTTGGACAACCAGGTATGGTGAAGATAAGGTACTTTTAAAAAATAATAATAAACTAAAATAAGACAAATAAATGAAAAACATTTTTTGAAAAAAAAAACAAAAAAACAAAAAAAAACGATACCGATAAAAAAACAAAACGATACCGATAATTTCCGATATTACATTTTAACGCATTTATCGTCCGATAATATCGGCAGGCCGATATTATCGGACATCTCTACTTATCAGTACATCATGTATCAAATAAAATAGCATCGAGGTCGGTAAGCACAACCAGAATTAGGCGCAACCGGGTTATAAGGCGTACTGTCGAGTTTATAGAAAAGGAAAGGATTTTAAGTGCGCCTTACAGTCCGAAAAATACGGTACCTCAACACTTTACCTCATTGCTGCATACCATCTGGTAATAAACCCACACATAAAACAACCTCAACTCACCTCAAACTTTCTCTCTCATCACTTTTATTATTAGATATATCTCTGTTTAAATATTTGCACACTTTATTCTGCCTACGTCTCATCTCGTCTTCCTTGATGTTCGTCTCGCTGTCTCCTTCTCTTCATCTATGGTTACCGTAATGATTTAATGTGTGTGTGTGTGTGTGTGTGTGTGTGTGGGCACCTGTGCGAGGCTAACGTGAGACGACGCCGATCTTTTCATCACAATGGGGGAGCCCGAGAGACCAAAAGACTCACTTAAAAGGCGTTTTTCAGGGTATTAATTGCTTGACATGGCTCACCCAGGTATGGGAAACCTTGCATATGCGGTAATTATATGGACTAGTTGGAGGGGAGGGGGGTGGTGGTGGGTGAAAATGCAGCAAATGTTTGGGTATTATTTTGCTAGGGCGAGTCGTGTGTGTGTGTGTGGACACAAAGTTATGCACATGGCCAGGGCCGGCCCGTGGCATAGGCCGTATAGGCAAATGCTAAGGGCGCCGTCCATCAGGGGGCGCCACGCCAGTGCCACAAATGTTGGAGAAAAAAGAAAAAAAGTTGGTACTATTATTTCTAAATACAAAAAATAATCCCACGTTAATTAAAATGCAAAGTAAAGCCTATATAATAGAAATATTATTTGTTACAACATTACGCCCTCCCCCTCCCCCAGCACGGTGCACCCCCTCCCTTCCCGTATCATGACTCTTTTTGGACGTCACCACATCAAAAAATCAACACAAGATGCCAAAACGGCCAAAACTGTCAGGTGCCCAGGGAAGAAAAAAGAGAAAAGAAGAGGAGGAGAAACGAGAAAAAGACAAGAGGTAGCATAGGTAACGTTAGCCTACATGAAATTATTTGTCTGTTACAGAATGTGATAGAAACCTGGCTTTTTAGCATAAAGCTAATGTTACATGATTCGGCAATTGCTAATCAATAAATAGCTAGTTCTGTTTTAACGTCGGGTTAATATTGTGGAGGGGGCTAAATTGTTATGGAAAATAATAATGTAACGTTAGGTAATTACAGTACTCCCACCTTACATTCCTTGTATTAGATCTTTTAAGCAGGTGTTTTTTGTTTACATTGTTATTGCCTTCTGGTTAGCTAATGTTTGCCCTGCAGGTAATAGTCACTTTTCCACCCCTTTATATATTAGGTATAGTAGTAAGCCTAGTTGTTAAAGTGCACATCATTAATGTAAATTAAGCAATATGTATGTAAAAAATATTGTATTTCATATATTCATTTTTTATTTTTTGCATTCATTTATTTATTCATATTTTTTTTTTTATCTTGTTAACTATTCTGATTGTTAATTTGCTTTATTTAAGTAAAGAAAAAAGGTCAAAGACAAAGCTATTCGGTTTCTTGTGAGTATATACACTTCACTGCCGATGTGGGGGGGGCGCCACCTAAAATCTTGCCTAGGGCGCCAGATTGGTTAGGGCCGGGCCTGCACATGGCAAAGAAAGTAATAAAAACTCTACTTATGGGACTTTTTTTTTTTTTTTTTTTTTTTATTTTTTTTTTTTTTTTTTTTTTTTAGCAAAAGCAACCCAAAACACAAGGAAATATACCACACAAATTGACCAAAAATATAAGACATGATGCATGATAATAATATGATCATTTTTACTTAAACTGTGACAAAACCAAAAATAAAATGATAGTGTATTATTAACACATCTATTAAATGAAACTGTGAAAAAACTAAACATGATACTTAGTAGAGACATCCGATAATATCGGACTGCCGATATTATCGGACGATAAATGCTTTAAAATGTAATATCGGAAAATATCGGTTTCAAAAAGTAAAATGTATGACTTTTTTAAAACGCCGCTGTGTACACGGACGTAGGGAGAAGTACAGAGCGCCAACAAACCTTAAAGGCGAGGCGGCCAAATCACATAATATCTACGGCTTTTCACACACACAAGTGAATGCAAAGCATACTTGGTCAACAGCCATACAGGTCACACTGAGGGTGGCCGTATAAACAACTTTAACACTGTTACAAATATGCGCCACACTGTCAACCCACACCAAACAAGAATGACAAAACACATTTCGGGAGAACATCCGGCACCGTAACACAACATAAACACAACAGAACAAATACCCAGAAAGCCCTTGCAGCACTAACTCTTCCGGGACGCTACAATATACACCCCTCGCTACCCCCACCTCAACCTTCCCATGCTTTCTCAGGGAGAGCATGTCCCAAATTCCAAGCTGCTGTTTTGAGGCATGTAAAAAAAAAAAAAAATGCACTTTGTGACTTCAATAATAATAAATATGGCAGTGCCATGTTGGCTTTTTTTTTCCATAACTTGAGTTGATTTATTTTTGAAAACCTTGTTACATTGTTTAATGCATCCAGCGGGGCATCACAAGAAAATTAGGCATAATAATGTGTTAATTCCACGACTGTATATATGTCGGTATCGGTTGATATCGGTATCGGTAATTAAGAGTTGGAGAATATCGGATATCGGCAAAAAAAAGCCATTATCGGACATCTCTAATAATCATTAGTAGGGATGTCCGATAATGGCTTTTAGCCGATATCCGATATTCCGATATTGTCCAACTCTTTAATTACCGATACCGATATCAACCGATACTGATATATACAGTCGTGGAATTAACACATTATTATGCCTAATTTGGACAACCAAGTATGGTGAAGATAAGGTACTTTTTTAAAATATTAATAAAATAAAATAAGATAAATCAATTAAAAAAAAATTCTTGAATAAAAAAGAAAGTAAAACCATATAAAAACAGTTACATAAAAACTAGTAATTAATGAAAATGAGTAAAATTAACTGTTAAAGGTTAGTACTATTAGTGGAGCAGCAGCACGCACAATCATGTGTGCTTACGGACTGTATCCCTTGCAGACTGTATTGATATATATTGATATATAATGTAGGAACCACAATATTAATAACAGAAAGAAACAACCCTTTTGTGTGAATGAGTGTAAATGGGGGAGGGAGGTTTTTTTTTGGGTTGGTGCACTAATTGTAAGTGTATCTTGTGTTTTTTATGTTGATTTAATTTAAAAAAAAAAAAAAAAAAAAAAAGCCGATACCGATAATAAAAGAAAACGATACCGATAATTTCCGATATTACATTTTAAAGCATTTATCGGCTTTTATGTGCTCTTATGTGTGACTGCCATCTACTGGTCACACTCTTCAGTAAGGATGTCCAATATTGGCTTTTTGACGATATTCCGA
The DNA here is from genome assembly GCF_033978685.3 of Nerophis lumbriciformis. Classification (NCBI taxonomy): domain Eukaryota; kingdom Metazoa; phylum Chordata; class Actinopteri; order Syngnathiformes; family Syngnathidae; genus Nerophis; species Nerophis lumbriciformis. The sequence goes on along the minus strand of NC_084552.2, from coordinate 1,836,573 downwards.
TATTGTCCAACTCTTTAATTACCGATACCGATATCAACCGATATATACAGTCGTGGAATTAACACATTATTATGCCTAATTTGGACAACCAGGTATGGTGAAGATAAGGTACTTTAAAAAAAAAAAAATTAATAAAACAAGATAAATAAATGAAAAACATTTTTTGAAAAAAATAAATAAATAAACGATACCGATAAAAAACAAAAACGATACCGATAATTTCCGATATTACATTTTAACGCATTTATCGGCCGATAATATCGGCCTGCCGATATTATCGAACATCTCTAGTTTACGCGCATCTCTTATGTGTGACTGCCATCTACTGGTCACACTCTTCAGTAAGGATGTCCAATAATGGCTTTTTGACGATATTCGATATTCCGATATTGTCCAACTCTTTAATTACCGATACCGATATCAACCGATATATACAGTCGTGGAATTAACACATTATTATGCCTAATTTGGACAACCAGGCATGGTGAAGATAAGGTACTTAAAAAAAAAAAATAATAATAAAACAAGATAAATAAATGAAAAACATTTTTGGAAAAAAATAAATAAATAAACGATACCGATAAAAAACAAAAACGATACCGATAATTTCCGATATTACATTTTAACGCATTTATCGGCCGATAATATCGGCCTGCCGATATTATCGAACATCTCTAGTTTACGCGCATCTCTTATGTGTGACTGCCATCTACTGGTCACACTCTTTAGTAAGGATGTCCAATAATGGCTTTTTGACGATATTCGATATTCCGATATTGTCCAACTCTTTAATTACCGATACCGATATCAACCGATATATACAGTCGTGGAATTAACACATTATTATGCCTAATTTGGACAACCAGGTATGGTGAAGATAAGGTACTTTAAAAAAAAAAAAATTAATAAAACAAGATAAATAAATGAAAAACATTTTTTGAAAAAAATAAATAAATAAACGATACCGATAAAAAACAAAAACGATACCGATAATTTCCGATATTACATTTTAACGCATTTATCGGCCGATAATATCGGCCTGCCGATATTATCGAACATCTCTAGTTTACGCGCATCTCTTATGTGTGACTGCCATCTACTGGTCACACTCTTCAGTAAGGATGTCCAATAATGGCTTTTTGACGATATTCGATATTCCGATATTGTCCAACTCTTTAATTACCGATACCGATATCAACCGATATATACAGTCGTGGAATTAACACATTATTATGCCTAATTTGGACAACCAGGCATGGTGAAGATAAGGTACTTAAAAAAAAAAAATAATAATAAAACAAGATAAATAAATGAAAAACATTTTTGGAAAAAAATAAATAAATAAACGATACCGATAAAAAACAAAAACGATACCGATAATTTCCGATATTACATTTTAACGCATTTATCGGCCGATAATATCGGCCTGCCGATATTATCGAACATCTCTAGTTTACGCGCATCTCTTATGTGTGACTGCCATCTACTGGTCACACTCTTTAGTAAGGATGTCCAATAATGGCTTTTTGACGATATTCGATATTCCGATATTGTCCAACTCTTTAATTACCGATACCGATATCAACCGATATATACAGTCGTGGAATTAACACATTATTATGCCTAATTTGGACAACCAAGTATGGTGAAGATAAGGTACTTTAAAAAAAATAATAATAATAAAACAAGATAAATAAATGAAAAACATTTTTTGAAAAAAATAAATAAATAAACGATACCGATAAAAAACAAAAACGATACCGATAATTTCCGATATTACATTTTAACGCATTTATCGGCCGATAATATCGGCCTGCCGATATTATCGAACATCTCTAGTTTACGCGCATCTCTTATGTGTGACTGCCATCTACTGGTCACACTCTTCAGTAAGGATGTCCAATAATGGCTTTTTGACGATATCCGATATTCCGATATTGTCCAACTCTTTAATTACCGATACCGATATCAACCGATATATACAGTCGTGGAATTAACACATTATTATGCCTAATTTGGACAACCAGGTATGGTGAAGGTAAGGTACTTTTTTAAAAAAAAATAATAATAAAACAAGATAAATAAATGAAAAACATTTTTTTTTTTAAATAAATAAATAAACGATACCGATAAAAAACAAAAACGATACCGATAATTTCCGATATTACATTTTAACGCATTTATCGGCCGATAATATCGGCCTGCCGATATTATCGAACATCTCTAGTTTACGCGCATCTCTTATGTGTGACTGCCATCTACTGGTCACACTCTTCAGTAAGGATGTCCAATAATGGCTTTTTGACGATATCCGATATTCCGATATTGTCCAACTCTTTAATTACCGATACCGATATCAACCGATATATACAGTCGTGGAATTAACACATTATTATGCCTAATTTGGACAACCAGGTATGGTGAAGATAAGGTACTTTAAAAAAAATAATAATAATAAAACAAGATAAATAAATGAAAAACATTTTTTGAAAAAAAAAAATAAACGATACCGATAAAAAGAAAAAACGATACAGATAATTTCCGATATTACATTTTAACGCATTTATTGGCCGATAATATCGGCCTGCCGATATTATTGAACATCTCTAGTTTACGCGCATCTCTTATGTGTGACTGCCATCTACTGGTCACACTCTTCAGTAAGGATGTCCAATAATGGCTTTTTGACGATATTCGATATTCCGATATTGTCCAACTCTTTAATTACCGATACCGATATCAACCGATATATACAGTCGTGGAATTAACACATTATTATGCCTAATTTGGACAACCAGGTATGGTGAAGATAAGGTACTTTTAAAAAATAATAATAAAATAAAATAAGATAAATAAATGAAAAACATTTTTTGAAAAAAATAAATAAATAAACGATACCGATAAAAAACAAAAACGATACCGATAATTTCCGATATTACATTTTAACGCATTTATCGGCCGATAATATCGGCCTGCCGATATTATCGAACATCTCTAGTTTACGCGCATCTCTTATGTGTGACTGCCATCTACTGGTCACACTCTTCAGTAAGGATGTCCAATAATGGCTTTTTGACGATATTCGATATTCCGATATTGTCCAACTCTTTAATTACCGATACCGATATCAACCGATATATACAGTCGTGGAATTAACACATTATTATGCCTAATTTGGACAACCAGGTATGGTGAAGATAAGGTACTTTTTAAAAAAAATTAATAAAATAAAATAAGATAAATAAATGAAAAACATTTTCTTGAATAAAAAAGAAAGTAAAACAATTTAAAAACAGTTACATAGAAACTGTTAATAATTCATGAAAATGAGTACAATTAATTATTAATTGTTAATCATCTCTAATGATTGGTAATTATAATGCATGTAGTATTACTGTCTGAAATAATAGTCAAAACAAAAATATACAATTATTATAATTTAGTTGTAATACCGTAATAATAGTAGTAGTATGATTAGTATTGCTAATATAGTTCTATATATTCATTTATTTTCCCTTCGTTTACTGTCTTTCAGGACTAAATTACAGCAATGTCTCTCTTTTTTAGGCTCATATGCCACAAATTCCCATAATCCAGGCCCATATTTTGCATGTTTCTTTGCAAACAACAATTTGTCACACAGCTGCTCCTTACCAGCCACATGACACCCGTGCAAAGTTTGTTATTGTCATACCAAAATACAGCCGTACATCACTATTTCCTCTCATCATCAGCTGATGCCGTTTACATACCTGCCAACTTTTGAAATCAGAAAAACCTAGTAGCCATGGTCCAGCGGTAGGTCCAGGACAAAGTCCTGGTGGGGGGTTCAGGGGGGCCCGACGCAAAATGATTATTAGCATTCAGACAGGTTAAAATGTTGCTAAAACCATCACTTTTCTATCAGTCACAGTGACTTTTCAAAACAAAAATATTACAGCAAAAATCATATGTTTATTCTGTAAGCTAACTTCAATAGTTTGAAATGATTTTGACAGTTAATGCCAGTTATCCTGTCAACCTTTCACAAGACTTCAATTTGTTAATTGAAAGTATAAACACTTTTTACAGTA
>NC_084552.2:1657500-1827500 GCF_033978685.3 Nerophis lumbriciformis | reverse complement strand
TGTTATGCAAATATACAGGTAAAAGCCAGTAAATTAGAATATTTTGAAAAACTTGATTTATTTCAGTAATTGCATTCAAAAGGTGTAACTTGTACATTATATTTATTCATTGCACACAGACTGATGCATTCAAATGTTTATTTCATTTAATTTTGATGATTTGAAGTGGCAACAAATGAAAATCCAAAATTCCGTGTGTCACAAAATTAGAATATTGTGTAAGGGTTCAATTTTGAAGACACCTGGTGCCACAAACTAATCAGCTGATTAACTCAAAACACCTGCAAAGGGCTTTAAATGGTCTCTCAGTCCAGTTCTGAAGCCTACACAAACATGGGGAAGACTTCAGATTTGACAGCTGTCCAAAAGGCAACCATCGACACATTGCACAAGGAGGGAAAGACACAAAAGGTTATTGCTGAAGAGGCTGGCTGTTCTCAGAGCTCTGTGTCCAAACACATTAATGGAGAGGCAAAGGGAAGGAAAAACTGTGGTCAGAAAAAGTGTACAAGCGATAGGGATCACCGCGCCCTGGTCAAGATTGTGAAAAAAAACCCATTCAAAAATGTGGGGGAGATTCAGAAGGAGTGGACAGCTGCTGGAGTCAGTGCTTCAAGATCCACCACCAAGAGACGCTTGAAAGACATGGGTTTCAACTGCCGCATACCTCGTGTCAAGCCACTGTTGACCAAGAAACAGCGCGAAAAGCGTCTCACCTGGGCTAAGGAAAAAAAGAGCTGGACTGCTGCGGAGTGGTCCAAAGTCATGTTTTCTGACGAAAGCAAATTTTGCATTTCCTTTGGAAATCGAGGTCCCAGAGTCTGGAGGAAGACAGGAGAGGCACAGGATCCACGTTGCCTGAAGTCTAGTGTAAAGTTTCCACCATCAGTGATGGTTTGGGGTGCCATGTCATCTGCTGGTGTCGGTCCACTCTGTTTCCTGAGATCCAGGGTCAACGCAGCCGTCTACCAGCAAGTTTTACAGCACTTCATGCTTCCTGCTGCTGACCTGCTCTATGGAGATGGAGATTTCAAGTTCCAACAGGACTTGGCGCCTGCACACAGCGCAAAATCTACCCGTGCCTGGTTTACGGACCATGGTATTTCTGTTCTAAATTGGCCCGCCAACTCCCCTGACCTTAGCCCCATAGAAAATCTGTGGGGTATTGTGAAAAGGAAGATGCAGAATGCCAGACCCAAAAACGCAGAAGAGTTGAAGGCCACTATCAGAGCAACCTGGGCTCTCATAACACCTGAGCAGTGCCAGAAACTCATCGACTCCATGCCACGCCGCATTAACGCAGTAATTGAGGCAAAAGGAGCTCCAACCAAGTATTGAGTATTGTACATGCTCATATTTTTCATTTTCATACTTTTCAGTTGGCCAACATTTCTAAAAATCCCTTTTTTGTATTAGCCTTAAGTAATATTCTAATTTTGTGACACACGGAATTTTGGATTTTCATTTGTTGCCACTTCAAATCATCAAAATTAAATGAAATAAACATTTGAATGCATCAGTCTGTGTGCAATGAATAAATATAATGTACAAGTTACACCTTTTGAATGCAATTACTGAAATAAATCAAGTTTTTCAAAATATTCTAATTTACTGGCTTTTACCTGTATACATACTAGAGATCTCCGATAATATCGAACAAATGCTTTAAAATGTATGAAATTCGAAGTTAATTATTATTTGAAAAAAAAAAAAAAAAGGTTTATGAGTTTGAACATCAAATATGTTGTCTTTGTAGTATATTCAACTGAATATGGCTTGAAAATGATGTATTCCGTTTATATTTACATCTAACACAATTTCCCAACTCATATGGAAACGGGGTTTGTAGATGTCATCAGTGTTTGAACCTGACATCTTGTAACCCATAATGTGAATGATAGGCAAAATTAAAGAAAAAGCGCGGTTCCCTTTTAAACTTAGTAAAAAAAAAAATTAAAAAAAAAAGGCAACAAAATAAACCCATTTTGTGTGTATAGGTCGTCGTTTGCACGTCAACAGGTTCCCATAACTGCGCTCAGGAGATCGTGCCGCTGGATTTGTCACAGTCTGAGCCATATTTAACGGGCCATTGGCAACGCATTGCTCACTTTAGGCTAAACATGGATGACTGTGGGTCCCATCAGCAGAAATCCAAGCGATTATTTTCATGCTGGCACTACACTTTTACCTTTTTTTTGGCGCTTTTCTTTAGGACGGACATTGAAACGGGGACGAGCAGGAAATTCAATTCATCCGAGCGATGACAGAGATGTCGTAATCAGATTAGGAAAGAAAAAAAATGATGCTGATACCTCTAACGTGATTACAAACTAGACAACATAACGTGGTTTAATTGCGCCTCAGACTCTTTTGATTCCCTTCATCCAGCCTATGAATGCGGGCGCTTGTGGCGAGTCGGGTTTATGCACGCTTCGCTTTTGGGGAATTGTAATTGTGACTGTGCAAGTCAGACGACTTCCTGCATCATTCAAAATATCAAACTGAGCACATTCATCACATGACTAAAAATACTCCAGTTGATCTGAAATCAAATTAAGTCTGAATTTGATTCACAATTAGGCTACAGGAAACGAGTAGACGCATAAAGTATTGTATGAACAGCAGAGGTGGGACCAAGTCATTGTTTTGCAAGTCACAAGTAAGTCTCAAGTCTTTGCCCTCAAGTCCCAGTCAAGACAGGCAAGCCCCGAGTCAAGTCCAAAGTCAAGACTGGAAAGTCTCAAGTCAAGTCCTAAGTCCTGCATTTTGAGTTTCGAGTCCTTTCAAGTCCTTTTAACCACAGACTAATATATTAACACAGATTGTGTATGCTTTTCAAACGCTGTATTTATTTATTAAAACAAGTGCATTTTAAATTGCAGGAAAGAAAATTGTGCTGACATTGCACTTTATAATAGCACTATTAACCAGTCATTTTAAACATTAACTCATTCCTTTACAGAACAAACACATTGACAAATAAAGTGCAAATGTACTTATTTGTACAAAAGTGTTAACGTTGAAAAAACATGACATATACGTGAACATAACAAAAAAGTTGTACTTTTTATATGTCAGGGCCCTATGCTGCATTGCATTTGCAAAAGACCAAATTAGCCAAGAGTCTTGTCAGTCATTTGTGCACGATGGGGGCGTAGTATGATGCCACCATGGCTGAAAACTCGCTCCACTGGAGCACTGGAGGCAGGCACTGCCAAGACTCTCATGGCCACTCGGAACAGTGAAGGAAGAGTCTTCATGTTCAATGCCCAGAACAAAAGGGGGGAGAGAGTTGTTTTGGGTTGGTGCACTACTTGTAAGTGTATCTTGTGTTTTTTATGTTGATTTAATTAAAAAAAGAAAAAAAAAGAAAACAAAATTTGTGTGCGGCCCGATACCAATCGATCCACGGACCAGTACCGGGCCGTGGCCCGGTGGTTGGGGACCACTGAGGTAAACAACCAACAGTATGTCAGAAAGCTAGCTAAAACGGTACACATATTCATAATATAGTATACATTTTAACTGACCTTTATTTTACTATTTTTGTCTTTTTTTTAGGTGGCTAAAATACGCGGTGCTGCTGACCGCCGTCTAACGTTACGTGTGATATATTGACTAACGTAACCCTGCTTAAAAAAAATCACTGAACAAAAAGTATGAATAAGGTAGTGAACTGCAACAGATTCCCGTGTTTGCAATAACGTTATAACGTTAGCAGTGAGTTTACAGCCTCACTGATTTAACTACACAGCAAATAAAAGTCACGTTACTTAGCCAATAAACGTTATCTTACATTCAAAACTTACCGTTCTTTGTGCAACTTCAAATGCCGGACGAAGTTGGAAGTTGTTGCCTCTCCATCAGTCATTTTGGAACCGCATGTGTTGCATACTGCAAACCGTTTTGTGTTGACCACCTCGTAATTTTTATACCCAAACGAAATTATTTTAGGTATCGTTTTTTGTTCACTGGCGTGTGGTTTGGACATGTCTTCTTCGTTGGTTGTCCTGCAATTTGATTGGATGAATGCTGTGTGATGAAAACAAAGTAGATCTAATTTGATTGGCTGTTGTACTGAGAGCACACCAGCTGACACACGCAACGCTGATAGACAAGTACACAATGAAAAATACGGAGCGCTCCCGAATAACTTTTTCATCTTTGGGTTTTGGGGAAAGTAGCAAGTCGTGTCAAGTCATGTCAATTCAAAAGGCTCAAGTCCAAGTGAAGTCACAAGTCATTGATGTTAAAGTCTAAGTCGAGTTGCAAGTCTTTTTACATTTTGTCAAGTCGAGTCTAAAGTCATCAAATTCATGACTCGAGTCTGACTCGAGTCCAAGTCATGTGACTCGAGTCCACACCTCTGATAAACAGTGTAGGGTTGTACAAACCCCGTTTCCATATGAGTTGGGAAATTGTGTTAGATGTAAATATAAACGGAATACAATGATTTGCAAATCCTTTTCAACCCATATTGTGTTCCTGAGCCCATGTGGTGATATCCTTTACACACTGATGTCGCTTGTTGATTGCAGTACAGCCTGAGGGATGGAAGGTCACGGGCTTAGCTGCTTACGTGCAGTGATTTCTCCAGATTCTCTGAACCCTTTGATGATATTACGGACCGTAGATGGTGAAATCCTTAAATGCACTACAAAGACAAGATATTTGATGTTCAAACTCATAAACATTTTTTTTTTTTTTGCCTTGCATAGAAGAGTTTTAACTTGCACTTACAGATGTAGCGACCAACTGTAGTTACTGACAGTGGGTTTCTGAAGTGTTCCTGACCCCATGTGGTGATATCCTTTACACACTGATGTCGCTTGTTGATACAGTACAGCCTGAGGGATGGAAGGTCACGGGCTTAGCTGCTTACGTGCAGTGATTTCTCCAGATTCTCTGAACCCTTTGATGATATTACGGACCGTAGATGGTGAAATCCCTCAATTCCTTGCAATAGCTGGTTAAGAAAGGTTTTTCTTAAACTGTTCAACAATTTGCTCACGCATTTGTTGACAAAGTGGTGACCCTCGCCCCATCCTTGTTTGTGAACGACTGAGCATTTCATGGAATCTACTTTTATACCCAATCATGGCACCCACCTGTTCCCAATTAGCCTGTTCACCTGTGGGATGTTCCAAATAAGTGTTTGATGAGCATTCCTCAACTTTATCAGTATTTATTGCCACCTTTCCCAACTTCTTTGTCACGTGTTGCTGGCATCAAATTCTAAAGTTAATGATTATTTGCAAAAAAAAAAAAAAATGTTTATCAGTTTGAACATCAAATATGTTGTCTTTGTAGCATATTCAACTGATTATGGGTTGAAAATGATTTGCAAATCATTGTATTCTGTTTATATTTACATCTAACACAATTTCCCAATTCATATGGAAACGGGGTTTGTACAATATACCGGTACTAGTATAGTACCGCCATACTAATGAATCGTCTTCGGTACTATACCGCCTCTAAAAAGTACCGGTCCTCGTGAACCTTACCCGTCGTCTTATATTCGTGGTCTAGAGCAGTGTTTTTCAACCACTGTGCCGTGAGATACAGTCTGGTGTGCCGTGGGAGATGATCTAATTTCACCTATTTGGGTTAAAAATATTTTTTTGCAAACAAGTAATTATAGTCTGCAAATGATGTGTTGTTGTTGTTGAGTGTCGGTGCCGTCTAGAGCTCGGCAGAGTAACCGTGTAATACTCTTCCGTATCAGTAGGGGGCAGCCGGTAGCTAATTGCTTTGTAAATGTCGGAAACAGCGGGAGGCAGTGTGCAGGTAAAAAGGTGTCTTATGCTTAAACCAAAAATAAACAAAAGGGTGAGTGCCCCTAAGAAAAGGCATGCATGCAGAACGAAACTAAAACTGAACTGGCTACAAAGTAAACAAAAACATGAATGCTGGACGACAGCAAAGACTTACTGAGGAGCAAAGATGGTGTCCACATGACATGACAATCAACAATGTCCCCACAAAGAAGGATGAAAACAACTGAAATATTCTTGATTGCTAAAAAAAACAAAGTAGATGCGGGAAATATTGCTCAAAGGAAGACATGAAACTGCTACAGGAAAATGCCAAAAAAAAAAGAGAAAAAGCCACCAAAATAGGAGTGCAGGACAAGAACTAAAACACTACACACAGGAAAACAGCAAAAAAAACTCAAAATAAGTCAGGGCGTGATGTGACAGGTGGTGACAGTACACCTACTTCGAGACAAGAGCTATAGTGATCCATGCTTGGTTATGCTTTAAAGTCATATCCAACACTTGCGACAACGACTATTTACTGTCAACTCCCGAAATTCAGCGCCTCTCCCGAAAACCTCCCGGGACAAATTTTCTCCCGAAAATATCCCGGGAATTCAGGCGGACCTGAGTCACGTCCGCTTTCCCACAATATAAACAGCGTGCCTGCCCAATGACGTTATAACTGTAGAATGATCGAGGGCGAGTTCTTGGTTTCTTATGTGGGTTTATTGTTAGGCAGTTTCATTAACGTCCTCCCAGCGCGGTAACAACACACAACAACAGCAGTCACGTTTTCGTCTACCGTAAAGCAGTTCGTCTGCCGTAAAGAGCAATGTTGTGACACTCTTAAACAGGACAATACTGCCATCTACTGTGCATGCATATGTGACAATAACATCTACAGCTTGTAGAGAGTGCAGTGCACAACTGCGCACACAGCAAGGAGACGACGCAGAATGCATCATCAGAGAAAAATAGTGACAGAGAATAGAACAAGGATGGACAATTCAACCCTTAACTCAACAATGAGTAGATGAGTGTTATGTGTGTGTATATGTGTAAATAAATGAACACTGAAATTCAAGTATTTCTCTTATTTGTATATATATATATATAATAAGATAAATAAATAAATATATATATATATATATATATAAAATAAGATAAATAAATAAATATATATGTATATATATATATATATATATAATAAGATAAATAAATATATATATATATATATAATAAGATAAATTAAAGCTGCAAGCAGCATTGGTCGGGCCCGCATATTTGGCAGGTGCTAGTCCTAAGTGTCCCAATACTTTTGTTCAGTTTTCGTCATAAGTGTCCCAATACTTTTGTCTACTTTTAGTCCGAATTGTCCCAATACTTTTGTTTAGTGTACCTACCTTGTCTGCATTGTGTGGGCACGCTGGTGCTTCCTGCTTTTAAGCAGCCTTCTTGAAAAAACAGCAGCATCAGCGCAGCGGCTCTTTGAAGGGTCATAAAATCAAAACCGGAGCCGGTATTAAAACTCTTTCGATAACTTTTTAATCAAAAGGGTTCAATCTCTCTCCTGTGTTAGTTTGAAGCCGAAACAACAAACACGCTCAGAGGAGATAATGTTTGAAGAAAGGTGACCGGTTTTTACAAAAATGTTGTGTTGAAGGGGGAATAGCAAGCTTCTTGTAGATTTTTGCTGGGGGTTGTCAATTTATGAAATGTAGGTCTAAGTGAGACCTACGGGGAAGATTTTGTTTCATGTCTCTCCGACCTTCCCAGTGGGAGTTACAGGCAGTTTTGTCATTTTTTTTCTCCCGAGGAGCAGTTTTTTCTCCGTTTTGTTCAAAAATTGCTCTAGAGGGCAATTTTTAAATTTGGGGTTAGGTTTTTTTATTAGATCACAATTTTTGCCAGTCCTGATGTGTGCGTTCAGTTTGGTGAGTTTTGAAGCGTGTTAAGAGGGTCAAAATACAGCTCAAAGAGGCAAAAGTGACTGTTTTTAGTACTTTTTTGTCCTGAAGGGGGAATTGCCAACTTCCTGTTGATTTCTGCCCGATGATATACAATTATGAAAACTAGGTCTAAGTCAGACCTACATAGAGGTTTTTGTTTCATGTTTCTCCGATATTCCTAGTGGGAGATATAGGCAGTTTAGTTTGTTTTTTTCCTAGGGGGCGCTAGAGCGCAATTTTGAGTGTTGGGGTCCGTTTTTTTTATTAAAAGACAATTTTCGCAGGTCCTGATAGGTGGGTAAAATATGGTGAGTTTTGAAGCACGTTAAGTGGGTCAAATTAGTGCTCAAAGAGGCGGCGGAAGAATAATAATAAAGAAAGAATAAAACCTTACAAATTCAATAGGTCCTTATGTCCCATTGCATAAGGACTCCCTGTGGGAGTCCTTATGCAATGGGCCATGCGGGCCCTAATATATATATATATATATATATATATATATATATATATATATATATATATATATATATATATATATATATATATATATATATATATATGTATGTGTGGGGGAAAAAAATCACAAGACTATTTCATCTCTACAGGCCTGTTTCATGAGGGGGGGTACCCTCAATCATCAGGAGATTTTAATGGGAGCATTCGCATACCATGGTTTATATAGGGCGCAGAGTGGGTGGGTACGGGCTGGCCTAGGGGCGTGGTGATTGGCTCATGTGTTACCTAGGAAGTGTTTCCGTCTGTGGCGGCATGCTGTGACAATTTCGCTGCGCTTGTTGAGGGATGACAGGTCTGGACGGTAAATAATAAACAGTTTCTCTTTCAAGCATAGGTTGCATCTTTTATTACCACTATTGTAAGGTGTGCTGGATGCAAGAATTTGCCATGTTATTGAATATTCAACATTATTGTCTTTGAGGTCCCAAATGTGTTTGCTGAGTTCTGTGGTATTCCGCAGGTTTTGGTTCCTGAAAGAAGCCTTGTGATTGTTCCATCTGGTTTTGAATTCTCCCTCGGTTAATCCTACATATGTGTCGGATGTGTTAATGTCCTTGCGTATTACCTTAGATTGGTAGACAACTGATGTTTGTAAGCACCCCCCGTTGAGAGGGCAATCAGGTTTCTTTCGACAGTTACAGCCTTTGTTGGTTTTGGAGTCGCTCTGTCCGGGGGCCGACGGCTCATTTGCAATTGTTTTGTTGTGGTTTGAGATGATTTGTCGTATATTGTTCATGCAGCTGTAGCTCAATTTAATGTTGTTCTTGTTGAATACTTTTCTTAGGATGTTGTCTTTGGGGAAGTGTTTGTCAATCAGATTGAGGAATTTGTGTCCAATGTTAGTTGAGACGTTTTTGCTGTATGGGGGGTTGTACCAGATGATGTCGTTTCGTTTTCTGTTCTTTTTTGGCTGGTTTCCTGGCGTGGGTTCATAGGTGAGGGTGAAATTGTACCCGCTTTCATCAAGGGCTTTTTGGTACGGGGGGGTTGCTTGGTCAAATTCAGCTTTGCTAGATGACAGCATCGATAGCCTTTTATTAATTCCGGTAGGTATTCTTTTCGTGGTGGTGGGTGGGTGGTTGCTGTCATGGTGCACGTATTGGAGTGTTGTGTTGGGTTTCGTGAATGGTTGGTAGCTGTTATTTCTCAGGTTGAAAGTGACGTCAAGGAAGTTGACGGTTTGCTTGTTGGCTTCAATCGTGATCCGTAGGCCGTTCTCTTTGAAAATTTGGCATATGCGCTTCTTGGTATTCTCGCTGCTCCTTGGCGAGGCGCGACACACTGCCAGTCCGTCATCACGGTAAATACCAAGGTTCAGATTGAGGCTGGCGAGCTGGGAGAGGAGGAAACTCCCAACGAGTTCACACGTTTCTGCCCCGTCAAAACTTCCCATAGTGACGTCAAATGTTGCGTTGTTCTTTTTTTGCCATGGTGTACTGTTGTGGATGAGAATGGAGTTTTTTTGCGTGGATGATGATGTTTCTTTCGTTGCCTGTGATTGAGTCGTAGTCTGAGGCGAAGTCTAGTGCTTGAGTCAGTAGGTCTTGCGTGATGGAAGGGTAAAATTCCTCGATATCAAAGGAGATAAAGTTGTGCTGTTGTTTGTCTTGGATGTTGTTGAACCATTTGATTACTGCTGCTGTATTTCTCCATTGGTTGAGTGGTGTTTTGTCCTTGGTTTTTGTGTTGACTCTGTCCAGGATTAGAGACTTCGCCTCAGACTACGACTCAATCACAGGCAACGAAAGAAACATCATCATCCACGCAAAAAACTCCATTTGAACGGCCTACGGATCACGATAGAAGTCAACAAGCAAACCGTCAACTTCCTTGACGTCACTTTCAACCTGAGAAATAACAGCTACCAACCATTCACGAAACCCAACACAACACTCCAATACGTGCACCATGACAGCAACCACCCACCCACCACCACGAAAAGAATACCTACCGGAATTAATAAAAGGCTATCGATGCTGTCATCTAGCAAAGCTGAATTTGACCAAGCAACCCCCCCGTACCAAAAAGCCCTTGATGTAAGCGGATACAATTTCACCCTCACCTATGAACCCACGCCAGGAAACCAGCCAAAAAAGAACAGAAAACGAAACGACATCATCTGGTACAACCCCCCATACAGCAAAAACGTCTCAACTAACATTGGCCACAAATTCCTCAATCTGATTGACAAACACTTTCCCAAAGACAACACCCTAAGAAAAGTATTCAACAAGAACAACATTAAATTGAGCTACAGCTGCATGAACAATATACGACAAATCATCTCAAACCACAACAAAACAATTGCAAATGAGCCGTCGGCCCCCGGACAGAGCGACTCCAAAACCAACAAAGGCTGTAACTGTCGAAAGAAACCTGATTGCCCTCTCAACGGGGGGTGCTTACAAACATCAGTTGTCTACCAATCTAAGGTAATACGCAAGGACATTAACACATCCGACACATATGTAGGATTAACCGAGGGAGAATTCAAAACCAGATGGAACAATCACAAGGCTTCTTTCAGGAACCAAAACCTGCGAAATACCACAGAACTCAGCAAACACATTTGGGACCTCAAAGACAATAATGTTGAATATTCAATAACATGGCAAATTCTTGCATCCAGCACACCTTACAATAGTGGTAATAAAAGATGCAACCTATGCTTGAAAGAGAAACTGTTTATTATTTACCGTCCAGACCTGTCATCCCTCAACAAGCGCAGCGAAATTGTAACAGCATGCCGCCATAGACGGAAACACCTCCTAGGTAACACATGAGCCAATCACCACGCCCCTACGCCAGCCTGTACCCACCCACTCTGTGCCCTATATAAACCATGGTATGTGAATGCTCCCATTAAAATCTCCTGATGATTGAGGGTACCCCCCCTCATGAAACAGGCCTGTAGAGATGAAATAGTCTTGTGATTTGTTTCCCACACATACATATATATATATATATATATATATGAAATACTTGACTTGGTGAATTCTAGCTTTAAATATACTCCTCCCCTCTTAACCACGCACCCAACCACACCCCCGCCCCACCTCCCGGAATCGGAGGTCTCAAGGTTGGCAAGTACGCGTTAAACAATTCATGGTAAACGAAGCATTTCTTCCTGTCACTCACACGTCTCATCCTACTGTTATGGTATGCTAGATGTCCGATACAACATTTTGGCCACTCAATTGTTAATATAGATTGACTAAACCTCCTCTGAGCTCCGATCACAAGCTCATTCCTGTCTGTCTTCTTCGGTCCCTCCAACCCTTTTTTGGTTGTGTCCTCTTCAAAGGGGGGATCCTGCGTAGCTAGCACCTCTGGCCATGGACAACCCCGAGAGGTTAGCTGCCAGGACCACGTTTGTGTGTCCCTTCCGGCCACGACACCGTCCCGCCCTGACCTCCCTTAATTGTGCGTGAAGCTTATCACGGCCGCTCATCTGATCCACTCAGTGGACGTGGGGACAAAGATGAAGCCACAAAGTGGTCACGAGTCCCTTAACACCGAGCTGCTGTCCTTTGGTAATTGGTTATGGTTAGAGATGTCCGATAAATGCGTTAAAATGTAATATCATAAATTATCGGTATCGTTTTTTTTATTATCGGTATCGTTTTTTTTTTGTTTTTTTTTGTTTTGTTTTATTAAATCAACATAAAAAACACAAGATGCACTTACAATTAGTGCACCAACCCAAAACACTTTCCCCCCCCATTCACACTCATTCACACAAAAGGGTTGTTTCTTTCTGTTATTAATATTCTGGTTCCTACATTATATATCAATATATATCAATACAGTCCGGCCCTAACCAATCTGGCGCCCTAGGCAAGATTTTAGGTGGCGCCCCCCCCACATCGGCAGTGAAGTGTATATACTCACAAGAAACCGAATAGCTTTGTCTTTGACCTTTTTTTTTTACTTACAACTATACCTAATATATAAAGGGGTGGAAAAGTGACTATTACCTGCAGGGCAAACATTAGCTAACCAGAAGGCAATAACAATGTAAACAAAAAAACACCTGCTTAAAAGATCTAATACAAATGTCCCTGAGGAATGTAAGGTGGGAGTACTGTAATTACCTAACGTTACATTATTATTTTCCATAACAATTTAGCCCCCTCCACAATATTAACCCGACGTTAAAACAGAACTAGCTATTTATTGATTAGCAATTGCCGAATCATGTAACATTAGCTTAATGCTAAAAAGCCAGGTTACTATCACATTCTGTAACAGACAAATAATTTCATGTAGGCTAACGTTACCTATGCTACCTCTTGTCTTTTTCTCGTTTCTCCTCCTCTTCTTTTCTCTTTTTTCTTCCCTGGGCACCTGACAGTTTTGGCCGTTTTGACATCTTGTGTTGATTTTTTGATGTGGTGACGTCCAAAAAGAGTCATGATACGGGAAGGGAGGGGGCGCACCGTGCGGGGGGAGCGGGGGGGGCGTAATGTTGTAACAAATAATATTTCTA
Organism: Nerophis lumbriciformis; assembly: GCF_033978685.3. Classification (NCBI taxonomy): domain Eukaryota; kingdom Metazoa; phylum Chordata; class Actinopteri; order Syngnathiformes; family Syngnathidae; genus Nerophis; species Nerophis lumbriciformis. The sequence continues at coordinate 1,814,784 of NC_084552.2, read as the reverse complement.
TTAAATAGGCTTTACTTTCCATTTTAATTAACGTGGGATTATTTTTTGTATTTAGAAATAATAGTACCAACTTTTTTTCTTTTTTCTTTTTTTTTCTCCAACATTTGTGGCACTGGCGTGGCGCCCCCTGATGGACGGCGCCCTTAGCATTTGCCTATACGGCCTATGCCACGGGCCGGCCCTGCTGCAAGGGATACAGTCCGTAAGCACACATGATTGTGCGTGCTGCTGGTCCACTAATAGTACTAACCTTTAACAGTTAATTTTACTCGTTTTCATTAATTACTAGTTTCTATGTAACTGTTTTTATATCGTTTTACTTTCTTTTTTATTCAAGAAAATGTTTTTAATTTATTTATCTTATTTTATTTTATTTTTTTAAATGTACCTTATCTTCACCATACCTGGTTGTCCAAATTAGGCATAATAATGTGTTAATCACACGACTGCATATATCGGTTGATATCGGTATCGGTTGATATCGGTATCGGTAATTAAAGAGTTGGACGATATTTTCAGAAATGCGTTAAAATGTAATATCATAAATGATCGGTATCGTTTTTTTATTATCGGTATCGGGTTTTTGGGGTTTTTTTTTTTTTTTTTTAATTATAAATTGTATTATTATGTTTATCTTACCTAAATATAAATATATTTATTAATTTAAAAAAAAAAAAATACTAAATACATTTTTACTATATTTTGCTAAAAACATCAAAATTAATTGTATTTGTATTTGTATTTTTTCGTGACTCCTTATTACATCCAGCCATAGAATTATATATTAAAATAAACATATTTGAAATAATTGATTTTAAATGATCATAATAATTCATTTAAAATGACCATATTTAATTATTAAAATAATTGCTTGTTTATTAACAACTTTAGCATTTTATTCATTACATTTTGAAACTCTCAGAAGCCAAGTTATGCTATATTCCTTAATATTTATTTATGCAAGTTTGAAGTATTAATTATCTAAACACAGTTTGTTTGCATATTTTCAGGATGTAGATATATATATATATATATATATATATATATATATATATATATATATATATATATATATATATATATATATATATATATGTATGAAATACTTGACTTGGTGAATTCTAGCTGTCAATATACTCCTCCCCTCTTAACCACGCCCCCAACCACGCCCCGCCCCACCCCCGACCACGCCCCCACGCCCCACCTCCCGAAATCGGAGGTCTCAAGGTTGGCAAGTATGACTAATAGTACTAACCTTTAACAGTTAATTTTACTCATTTTCATTAATTACTAGTTTCTATGTAACTGTTTTTATATATCGTTTTACTTTCTTTTTTATTCAAGAATTTTTTTTAAATTTATTTATCTTATTTTATTAATTTTTTGTTAAAGTACCTTATCTTCACCATACCTGGTTGTCCAAATTAGGCATAATAATGTGTTAATTCCACGACTGCATATATCGGTTGATATCGGTATCGGTTGATATCGGTATCGGTAATTAAAGAGTTGGACGATATTTTCAGAGATGTCCGATAATATCGGCCTGCCGATATTATCGGCCGACAAATGCGTTAAAATGTAATATCATAAATGATCGGTATCGTTTTTTTATTATCGGTATCGGGTTTTTTGGGGGGGGGTTTTATTTTTTTAAATTATAAATTGTATTATTATGTTTATCTTACCTAAATATAAATATATTTATTAATTTAAAAAAAAAAAAAACTAAATACATTTTTACTATATTTTGCTAAAAACATCAAAATTAATTGTATTTGTATTTGTATTTTTTCGTGACTCCTTATTACATCCAGCCATAGAATTATATATTAAAATAAACATATTTGAAATAATTGATTTTAAATGATCATAATAATTCATTTAAAATGACCATATTTAATTATTAAAATAATTGCTTGTTTATTAACAACTTTAGCATTTTATTCATTACATTTTGAAACTCTCAGAAGCCAAGTGATGTTATATTCCTTAATATTTATTTATGCAAGTTTGAAGTATCAATTATCTAAACACAGTTTGTTTGCATATTTTCAGGATGTAGCTATCTATATATATATATATATATATATATATATATGTATGAAATACTTGACTTGGTGAATTCTAGCTGTCAATATACTCCTCCCCTCTTAACCACGCCCCCAACCACGCCCCGCCCCACCCCCGACCACGCCCCCACGCCCCACCTCCCGAAATCGGAGGTCTCAAGGTTGGCAAGTATGACTAATAGTACTAACCTTTAACAGTTAATTTTACTCATTTTATTAATTACTAGTTTCTATGTAACTGTTTTTATATTGTTTTACTTTCTTTTTTATTCAAGAAAATGTTTTTAATTTATTTATCTTATTTTATTAATTTTTTTTAAATGTACCTTATCTTCACCATACCTGGTTGTCCAAATTAGGCATAATAATGTGTTAATTCCACGACTGCATATATCGGTTGATATCGGTATCGGTTGATATCGGTATCGGTAATTAAAGAGTTGGACGATATTTTCAGAGATGTCCGATAATATCGGCCTGCCGATATTATCGGCCGACAAATGCGTTAAAATGTAATATCATAAATGATCGGTATCGTTTTTTTATTATCGGTATCGGGTTTTTTGGGGGGGGGTTTTATTTTTTTAAATTATAAATTGTATTATTATGTTTATCTTACCTAAATATAAATATATTTATTAATTTAAAAAAAAAAAAAACTAAATACATTTTTACTATATTTTGCTAAAAACATCAAAATTAATTGTATTTGTATTTGTATTTTTTCGTGACTCCTTATTACATCCAGCCATAGAATTATATATTAAAATAAACATATTTGAAATAATTGATTTTAAATGATCATAATAATTCATTTAAAATGACCATATTTAATTATTAAAATAATTGCTTGTTTATTAACAACTTTAGCATTTTATTCATTACATTTTGAAACTCTCAGAAGCCAAGTTATGCTATATTCCTTAATATTTATTTATGCAAGTTTGAAGTATTAATTATCTAAACACAGTTTGTTTGCATATTTTCAGGATGTAGATATATATATATATATATATATATATATATATGTATGAAATACTTGACTTGGTGAATTCTAGCTGTCAATATACTCCTCCCCTCTTAACCACGCCCCCAACCACGCCCCGCCCCACCCCCGACCACGCCCCCACGCCCCACCTCCTGAAATCGGAGGTCTCAAGGTTGGCAAGTATGACTAATAGTACTAACCTTTAACAGTTAATTTTACTCATTTTATTAATTACTAGTTTCTATGTAACTGTTTTTATATTGTTTTACTTTCTTTTTTATTCAAGAAAATGTTTTTAATTTATTTATCTTATTTTATTAATTTTTTTTAAATGTACCTTATCTTCACCATACCGATAATATCAGCAGGCCGATATTATCGGCCGATAAATGCGTTAAAATGTAATATCATAAATTATCGGTATCGTTTTTTTTTTATTATCGGTATCGTTTTTGTTTGTTTGTTTTTTGTTTTGTTTTTTTAATTAAATCAACATAAAAAACACAAGATACACTTACAATTAGTGCACCAACCCAAAAAACTTTCCTCCCCCATTTACACTCATTCACACAAAAGGGTTGTTTCTTTCTGTTATTAATATTCTGGTAGGTTCCTACATTATATATCAATATATATCAATACAGTCTGCAAGGGATACAGTCTGTAAGCACACATGATTGTGCGTGCTGCTGCTCCACTAATAGTACTAGCCTTTAACAGTTAATTTTACTCATTTTATTAATTACTAGTTTCTATGTAACTGTTTTTATATTGTTTTACTTTCTTTTTTATTCAAGAATTTTTTTTAAATTTATTTATCTTATTTTATTAATTTTTTTTAAAAGTACCTTATCTTCACCATACCTGGTTGTCCAAATTAGGCATAATAATGTGTTAATTCCACGACTGCATATATCGGTTGATATCGGTATCGGTAATTAAAGAGTTGGACGATATTTTCAGAGATGTCTAATAATATCGGCCTGCCGATATTATCGGCCGATAAATGCGTTAAAATGTAATATCATAAATGATCGGTATCGTTTTTTTATTATCGGTATCGGTTTCTTTTTTTCTTTTTTTTTGGTTTTTTTTATTAAATCAACATAAAAAACACAAGATACACTTACAATTAGTGCACCAACCCAAAAAACTTTCCCCCCCATTCACACTCATTCACACAAAAGGGTTGTTTCTTTCTGTTATTAATATTCTGGTTCCTACATTATATATCAATATATATCAATACAGTCCGGCCCTAACCAATCTGGCGCCCTAGGCAAGATTTTAGGTGGCACCCCCCCCACATCGGCAGTGAAGTGTATATACTCACAAGAAACCGAATAGCTTTGTCTTTGACCTTTTTTTTACTTACAACTATACCTAATATATAAAGGGGTGGAAAAGTGACTATTACCTGCAGGGCAAACATTAGCTAACCAAAAGGCAATAACAATGTAAACAAAAAAACACCTGCTTAAAAGATCTAATACAAATGTCCCTGAGGAATGTAAGGTGGGAGTACTGTAATTACCTAACGTTACATTATTATTTTCCATAACAATTTAGCCCCCTCCACAATATTAACCCGACGTTAAAACAGAACTAGCTATTTATTGATTAGCAATTGCCGAATCATGTGACATTAGCTTAATGCTAAAAAGCCAGGTTACTATCACATTCTGTAACAGACAAATCATTTCATGTAGGCTAACGTTACCTACCTGCTACCTCTGTCTTTTCTCGTTTCTCCTCCTCTTCTTTTCTCTTTTTTCTTCCCTGGGCACCTGACAGTTTTGGCCGTTTTGACATCTTGTGTTGATTTTTTGATGTGGTGACGTCCAAAAAGAGTCATGATACGGGAAGGGAGGGGGCGCACCGTGCGGGGGCAGGGGGGGGGCGTAATGTTGTTACAAATAATATTTCTATTAAATAGGCTTTACTTTCCATTTTAATTAACGTGGGATTATTTTTTGTATTTAGAAATAATAGTACCAACTTTTTTTTTTTTTTTTTTTTTTTTCTCCAACATTTGTGGCACTGGCGTGGCGCCCCCTGATGGACGGCGCCCTTAGCATTTGCCTATACGGCCTATGCCACGGGCCGGCCCTGCTGCAAGGGATACAGTCCGTAAGCACACATGATTGTGCGTGCTGCTGGTCCACTAATAGTACTAACCTTTAACACTTCATTTTACTCATTTTATTAATTACTAGTTTCTATGTAACTGTTTTTATATCGTTTTACTTTCTTTTTTATTCAAGAATTTTTTTTAAATTTATTTATCTTATTTTATTAATTTTTTTTTAAAGTACCTTATCTTCACCATACCTGGTTGTCCAAATTAGGCATAATAATGTGTTAATTCCACGACTGCATATATCGGTTGATATCGGTATCGGTTGATATCGGTATCGGTAATTAAAGAGTTGGACGATATTTTCAGAGATGTCCGATAATATCGGCCTGCCGATATTATCGGCCGACAAATGCGTTAAAATGTAATATCATAAATGATCGGTATCGTTTTTTTATTATCGGTATCGGGTTTTTTGGGGTTTTTTTTTATTTTTTTAAATTATAAATTGTATTATTATGTTTATCTTACCTAAATATAAATATATTTATTAATTTAAAAAAAAAAAAAACTAAATACATTTTTACTATATTTTGCTAAAAACATCAAAATTAATTGTATTTGTATTTGTATTTTTTCGTGACTCCTTATTACATCCAGCCATAGAATTATATATTAAAATAAACATATTTGAAATAATTGATTTTAAATGATCATAATAATTCATTTAAAATGACCATATTTAATTATTAAAATAATTGCTTGTTTATTAACAACTTTAGCATTTTATTCATTACATTTTGAAACTCTCAGAAGCCAAGTTATGCTATATTCCTTAATATTTATTTATGCAAGTTTGAAGTATTAATTATCTAAACACAGTTTGTTTGCATATTTTCAGGATGTAGATATATATATATATATATATATATATATATATATATATATATATATATATATATGTATGAAATACTTGACTTGGTGAATTCTAGCTGTCAATATACTCCTCCCCTCTTAACCACGCCCCCAACCACGCCCCGCCCCACCCCCGACCACGCCCCCACGCCCCACCTCCCGAAATCGGAGGTCTCAAGGTTGGCAAGTATGACTAATAGTACTAACCTTTAACAGTTAATTTTACTCATTTTATTAATTACTAGTTTCTATGTAACTGTTTTTATATTGTTTTACTTTCTTTTTTATTCAAGAAAATGTTTTTAATTTATTTATCTTATTTTATTAATTTTTTTGAAAAGTACCTTATCTTCACCATACCTGGTTGTCCAAATTAGGCATAATAATGTGTTCATTCCACGACTGTATATATCGGTTGATATCGGTATCGGTTGATATCGGTATCGGTAATTAAAGAGTTGGACGATATTTTCAGAGATGTCCGATAATATCGGCCTGCCGATAATATCGGCCGATAAATGCGTTAAAATGTAATATCATAAATGATCGGTATCGTTTTTTTATTATCGGTATCGGGGTTTTTTTGGGTTTTTTTTGTTTTTTTTAATTAAATCAACATAAAAAACACAAGATACACTTACAATTAGTGCACCAACCCAAAAAACCCAGCCATCAACCTCACCGCACGTCACTGGTTCTCTCAGCTGCCCGACACTTTATACATAACTTGCTGTCTACTGCACCAATTTCAACATGGAACTAATGGAGTTCGTAAGTCGAGGTTCTACTGTATAACCAGTATTTTAACCTATTATTAACCACATTTTTTTTACTCTTAATATGCATTAAAACCACATTGTCTCCTGTCACTTTTATTTATTTATTTTTTATTTTTTTCCTGTCACACTTAACCCAGCTGTGACCTCAAATTGTACGTGACTATCCATGTAAAATTGCACGTACACTAGAGATGCGCGGTTTGCGGGCACAACCGCGGAGTCCGCGGATTATCCGCGGATCGGGCGGATGAAATTAAAAAAAATTAATTCGGATTAATTCGTTTTGTTTTTGTTTTTTTGTTTGTTTTTTTGCGGGTGGCAGTTAAACCAATTGGTAAATATATATACATAGTTAAATGTTGTTACCCACATACGAAAAACGAGCAGGCACCTGCAGCATATGCCACAACAGAAGAAAAAAAAAGAAAAGAGATGGACACTTTTACGGAGCGGAGAAGGGACGCCTCGCCGGGGTCCGGGACCGAGGCCCCTTCCCCCGAGAGGGCCCCACCGGGAGCCGTAGCTGAGGCGATCCGCGAGAAGAGCCCGACGCACGTCCAGGGTCACCACCGCGCCCACCGCACCGACACCCCGCCTCGTCCGCCTTCGCCGCGGCCGGCGTCACGCGCAGCAGGTAAGCAGCTTACCTGCCCGCCACCCCCGTGGCCGGGGGCTCGTAACATGGGTCACTCCGCGCGCTCCGCCCGCGCAGCTTACCTGCCCGCCACCCCTGTTGCCGGGGGCGCGTAACAGGGGTCACTCCGCGAGCAGTGCGCTCACGAAGGGGGTGGGGCTCACCCTGGTTGATATAGAGAGCAGGACGGTGGCCATGGAAGTCGGAACCCGCTAAGGAGTGTGTAACAACCCACCTGCCGAATCAACTAGCCCTGAAAATGGATGGCGCTGGAGCGTGGGCCCATACCCGGCCGTCGCCGGCAGCGAGACGCGCTTGGAGGTGCGCTCAGCGCGGCTCCCATATGATTGCGCACTGGTGTGCGTCTGGGTCGTGACAGCGTGGCACGCGAAAGTCTGTGCTGCATTGGATCAGTCTCCTTTCTTTAACAGGCAAAAGCTTTATAACCTCACTATACCTGCCAACTTTTGAAATCAGAAAAACCTAGTAGCCAGGGTCCAAGGGCCGCAGGCCCCGGTAGGTCCAGGACAAAGTCCTGGTGGAGGGTTCAGGGCTTCGCCCCCCGACGCAAAATGATTATTAGCATTCAGACAGGTTAAAATGTTGCTAAAACCATCACTTTTCTATCAGTCACAGTGACTTTTCAAAACAAAAAAATTACAGCAAAAATCATATGGGTTGATTGACATGTTTATTCTGTAAGCTAACTTCAATAGTTTGAAATTATTTTGACAGTTAATGCCAGTTATCCTGTCAACCTTTCACAAGACTTCAATTTGTTAATTGAAAGTATAAACAGTATAAACACTTTTTACAGTAAACAAATGGTAAAACAATACTAAACAATTCCATAAAAATAAAAAAATTGGCGTCATTAACTTTCTGTCCAAGCTTGTATAATCTACTGCCTTGTTCAATTGTAAAAAATATTCTGTGCCTAAAATTCACATTTCTATCACAATTATCATACTGTAAACATGGTAAGCTAACTTCATTAAAATTAATAGTCCTGTCAATAGCATGGAATTACAATTCAAATGTAGTTTTTTTGTAAGCCTTTCAAAAGAATTCAAAATATGAAAAATTAATGAAAATTAATTGAAGCCATCAGACACTTGAAAAGTGGCACATCACATCTCTAATGTAATCATTTGAACTTTTCAACAGAAATAGCACTGCAAAAATATTAAGGACATACTTTTGTATTTTGGTAGTTATGCTGTCAACATTTAACAAGATTTCTTCAACTTGGACTTGAAAGCATAAATAGTATAAACACTTTTAACAGTATGACGTGCTGTGAAATACAGCCGACAGGATTGCGCACCAAACACGAAGCAAGGCCAAAGTGCATGCATGGTGCAGGAGAACAAAGGACTTCTTTCATTTAAGGTTTGTGATAAACCATCAAACTCATTCGTTAAAAGGACTCTATAGTAATATAAAGCGAATTTTTCTGGACATTATCATGCAAGAAAAGTTTATTTTTGGGACCGCGATCACCGCGTAATGATTTTTAAAGGTTGCATTACAAACATTTAACTGTCCCATGTGATCAGCCAGTGCGATTGGAAATCCATGCTCAATTATTGCCTCCGTAAATAAAACTTCGGGCGGGTGCGGGCGGATGGCGGGCGGGTGCAGTTCTGATCAAACGTTACATCGGGTGGATGGCGGATGGTTGACGACTTTCTGACGCGGTTGCGGATGAAATAAATTGCCTATCCGCTCATCTCTAACGTACACACACACTCACACACACACACACACACGTAATATACGGCAGGGCTCACAAACACACTAGGGGTCCCTGAATGCCAATTATGTGAATCTTGTACCCCCCCTCCTTTGAGCTTATCTAGCCTCCAGGGAGACCTCCGGCCCACCGCCCTCCCTTCCATTTCAACACACAACTCCAGACCCAGCATGGAGCAACACACTGTCCCTGACGGTACACTTCACCGCCACCTCCGCCGCCATTTATGACTCCTCGCATTGTACCTTTTCACCCCCACACACACACAACCCACTTTTGAATCCTATTAGTCTGTGAGCATAGTTTAACTGAAAAAGACTGTCGACTTCAACTCAATTAGGCCTAATAGGATTAAGACGCTGCTATGGGCCAGGAGTTTCAAAAAAGGATTGGAATTTTTGTCTTTTTTTTTTTGCCAACACCTGCTCCATCCTTGGAATTATTGTCACCAAACGCTACAGAGGCCTTGACCATGCTGACCTACTACCTATCATTGAACATGTTGAGTTGTCCATTATTCAGGCATGTGATTTTTTTCCGTCTTTTTTATGTCTGCAAAAACGTAAACAACTATTTTCCGTTTTTTCTTCTTTTTTTCCCGACCTACAATGTGTGTTAATAATAATAATAATAATAATAGATTGTATTTGTAAAAAGCACTTTACATTGAGTAAACAACCTCCAAGTGCTACAGTGTATTAAAAAAAATACAAATAAAAAGCATGCTGGTGCTTCCTGCTTTTAAGCAGCCATCTTAAAAAAACAGCAGCGCAGCAGCATCAGCGCAGCGGTTCTTAGAAGGCTCATAAAATCAAAACCGGAGCAGTTAGAAAAATTATTTCGATAACTTTTATTTGGAAGGGTTCAATCTCTCTCCTGTGTTAGTTTGAAGCTGAAACGACAAACGCGCTCAGAGGAGATAATGTTTGAAGAGAAGTGACCGGTTTATAAAAAAAAATTGTTTTGAAGGGGAAATTGCAAACTTCCTGTTGATTTTTGCTGAGGGTTGTCAATCTATGAAATGTAGGTCTAAGTAAGACCTACATAGAGGTTTTTGTTTCATGTCTCTCCGAACTTCCCAGTGAGAGTTACAGGCAGTTTTGTCATTTTTTTCTTCCGAGGAGCAGTTTTTTCTGCGTTTTATTAAAAAATTGCGGTAGAGCACAATTTTGAGATTTGGGGTTCGGTTTTTTCATTAGATTGCAATTTTAGCTAGTCCTAAAGTGTGTGTTCAGTTTGGTGAGTTTTGAAGCATGTTAAGGGGGTCAAATTACAGCTCAAAGAGATAAAAGTGACTGTTTTTAGTACTTTGTTGTCTTGAAGGGGGAATTGCCAACTTCCTGTTGATTTTTGCCCAAGGATATACAATTATGAAAACTAGGTCTAAGTCAGACCTACATAGAGGTTTTTGTTTCATGTCTCTCCGACCTTCCAAGTGAGAGTTACAGGCAGTTTTGTCATTTTTTTCTTCCGAGGAGCAGTTTTTTCTGCGTTTTATTAAAAAATGTCGGTAGAGCACAATTTTGAGATTTGGGGTTCGGTTTTTTCATTAGATCGCAATTTTAGCTAGTCCTAAAGTGTGTGTTCAGTTTGGTGAGTTTTGAAGCATGTTAAAGGGGGTCAAATTACAGCTCAAAGAGACAAAAGTGACTGTTTTTAGTACTTGTTTGTCTTGAAGGGGGAATTGCCAACTTCCTGTTGATTTTTGCCCGAGGATATACAATTATGAGAACTAGGTCTAAGTCATACCTACATAGAGGTTTTTGTTTCATGTCTCTCCGACCTTCCCAGTGAGAGTTACAGGCAGTTTTGTCATTTTTTTCTTCCGAGGAGCAGTTTTTTCTGCGTTTTATTAAAAAATTGCGGTAGAGCACAATTTTGAGATTTGGGGTTCGGTTTTTTCATTAGATCGCAATTTTAGCTAGTCCTAAAGTGTGTGTTCAGTTTGGTGAGTTTTGAAGCATGTTAAGGGGGTCAAATTACAGCTCAAAGAGACAAAAGTGACTGTTTTTAGTACTTTGTTGTCTTGAAGGGGGAATTGCCAACTTCCTGTTGATTTTTGCCCAAGGATATACAATTATGAGAACTAGGTCTAAGTGAGACCTACATAGAGGTTTTTGTTTTATGTCTCTCCGACCTTCTTAGTGGGAGTTACAGGCAGTTTTGTCATTTTTTTCTTCCGAGGAGCAGTTTTTTCTGCGTTTTATTAAAAAATTGCGGTAGAGCACAATTTTGAGATTTGGGGTTCGGTTTTTTCATTAGATCGCAATTTTAGCTAGTCCTAAAGTGTGTGTTCAGTTTGGTGAGTTTTGAAGCATGTTAAGGGGGTCAAATTACAGCTCAAAGAGACAAAAGTGACTATTTTTAGTACTTTGTTGTCTTGAAGGGGGAATTGCCAACTTCCTGTTGATTTTTGCCCAAGGATATACAATTATGAGAACTAGGTCTAAGTCAGACCTACATAGAGGTTTTTGTTTCATGTCTCTCCGACCTTCCCAGTGGGAGTTACAGGCAGTGTTGTCATTTTTTTCTTCCGAGGAGCAGTTTTTTCTGCGTTTTATTAAAAAAATTGCGGTAGAGCACAATTTTGAGATTTGGGGTTCGGTTTTTTCATTATATCGCAATTTTAGCTAGTCCTAAAGTGTGTGTTCAGTTTGGTGAGTTTTGAAGCATGTTAAGGGGGTCAAATTACAGCTCAAAGAGACAAAAGTGACTGTTTTTAGTACTTTGTTGTCTTGAAGGGGGAATTGCCAACTTCCTGTTGATTTTTGCCCGAGGATATACAATTATGAGAACTAGGTCTAAGTCAGACCTACATAGAGGTTTTTGTTTTATGTCTCTACGACCTTCTTAGTGGGAGTTACAGGCAGTTTTGTCATTTTTTTCTTCCGAGGAGCAGTTTTTTCTGCGTTTTATTAAAAAATTGCGGTAGAGCACAATTTTGAGATTTGGGGTTCGGTTTTTTCATTAGATCGCAATTTTAGCTAGTCCTAAAGTGTGTGTTCAGTTTGGTGAGTTTTGAAGCATGTTAAGGGGGTCAAATTACAGCTCAAAGAGACAAAAGTGACTGTTTTTAGTACTTTGTTGTCTTGAAGGGGGAATTGCCAACTTCCTGTTGATTTTTGCCCGAGGATATACAATTATGAGAACTAGGTCTAAGTCATACCTACATAGAGGTTTTTGTTTCATGTCTCTCCGACCTTCCCAGTGAGAGTTACAGGCAGTTTTGTCATTTTTTTCTTCCGAGGAGCAGTTTTTTCTGCGTTTTATTAAAAAATTGCGGTAGAGCACAATTTTGAGATTTGGGGTTCGGTTTTTTCATTAGATCGCAATTTTAGCTAGTCCTAAAGTGTGTGTTCAGTTTGGTGAGTTTTGAAGCATGTTAAGGGGGTCAAATTACAGCTCAAAGAGACAAAAGTGACTGTTTTTAGTACTTTGTTGTCTTGAAGGGGGAATTGCCAACTTCCTGTTGATTTTTGCCCAAGGATATACAATTATGAGAACTAGGTCTAAGTGAGACCTACATAGAGGTTTTTGTTTTATGTCTCTCCGACCTTCTTAGTGGGAGTTACAGGCAGTTTTGTCATTTTTTTCTTCCGAGGAGCAGTTTTTTCTGCGTTTTATTAAAAAATTGCGGTAGAGCACAATTTTGAGATTTGGGGTTCGGTTTTTTCATTAGATCGCAATTTTAGCTAGTCCTAAAGTGTGTGTTCAGTTTGGTGAGTTTTGAAGCATGTTAAGGGGGTCAAATTACAGCTCAAAGAGACAAAAGTGACTATTTTTAGTACTTTGTTGTCTTGAAGGGGGAATTGCCAACTTCCTGTTGATTTTTGCCCAAGGATATACAATTATGAGAACTAGGTCTAAGTCAGACCTACATAGAGGTTTTTGTTTCATGTCTCTCCGACCTTCCCAGTGGGAGTTACAGGCAGTTTTGTCATTTTTTTCTTCCGAGGAGCAGTTTTTTCTGCGTTTTATTAAAAAAATTGCGGTAGAGCACAATTTTGAGATTTGGGGTTCGGTTTTTTCATTATATCGCAATTTTAGCTAGTCCTAAAGTGTGTGTTCAGTTTGGTGAGTTTTGAAGCATGTTAAGGGGGTCAAATTACAGCTCAAAGAGACAAAAGTGACTGTTTTTAGTACTTTGTTGTCTTGAAGGGGGAATTGCCAACTTCCTGTTGATTTTTGCCCGAGGATATACAATTATGAGAACTAGGTCTAAGTCAGACCTACATAGAGGTTTTTGTTTTATGTCTCTACGACCTTCTTAGTGGGAGTTACAGGCAGTTTTGTCATTTTTTTCTTCCGAGGAGCAGTTTTTTCTGCGTTTTATTAAAAAATTGCGGTAGAGCACAATTTTGAGATTTGGGGTTCGGTTTTTTCATTAGATCGCAATTTTAGCTAGTCCTAAAGTGTGTGTTCAGTTTGGTGAGTTTTGAAGCATGTTAAGGGGGTCAAATTACAGCTCAAAGAGACAAAAGTGACTGTTTTTAGTACTTTGTTGTCTTGAAGGGGGAATTGCCAACTTCCTGTTGATTTTTGCCCGAGGATATACAATTATGAGAACTAGGTCTAAGTCAGACCTACATAGAGGTTTTTGTTTCATGTCTCTCCGAACTTCCTAGTGGGAGTTACAGGCAGTTTTGTCATTTTTTTCTTCCGAGGAGCAGTTTTTTCTGCGTTTTATTAAACAATTGCGGTAGAGCACAATTTTGAGATTTGGGGTTCGGTTTTTTCATTAGATCGCAATTTTAGCTAGTCCTAAAGTGTGTGTTCAGTTTGGTGAGTTTTGAAGCATGTTAAGGGGGTCAAATTACAGCTCAAAGAGACAAAAGTGACTGTTTTTAGTACTTTGTTGTCTTGAAGGGGGAATTGCCAACTTCCTGTTGATTTTTGCCCAAGGATATACAATTATGAGAACTAGGTCTAAGTGAGACCTACATAGAGGTTTTTGTTTTATGTCGCTCCGACCTTCTTAGTGGGAGTTACAGGCAGTTTTGTCATTTTTTTCTTCCGAGGAGCAGTTTTTTCTGCGTTTTATTAAAAAATTGCGGTAGAGCACAATTTTGAGATTTGGGGTTCGGTTTTTTCATTAGATCGCAATTTTAGCTAGTCTTAAAGTGTGTGTTCAGTTTGGTGAGTTTTGAAGCATGTTAAGGGGGTCAAATTACAGCTCAAAGAGACAAAAGTGACTGTTTTTAGTACTTTGTTGTCTTGAAGGGGGAATTGCCAACTTCCAGTTGATTTTTGCCCGAGGATATACAATTATGAGAACTAGGTCTAAGTCAGACCTACATAGAGGTTTTTGTTTCATGTCTCTCCGACCTTCCTAGTGGGAGTTACAGGCAGTCTAGGTTTTTTTTCCCTAGGGGGCGCTAGAGCGCAATTTTGAGTTTTGAGGTTTGGTTTTTGATAAAAAGTTTTGCCGTATATTACTGATGTGTGTATAACATTTGGTGAGTTTTGAAGCATGTTAAGGGGGTCAAATTACAGCGCAAAGTTGCGGAATAATAATAATAATAATAATAATAATAAAACCTTAGAAATTCAATAGGTCCTTATGTCCCATTGCATAAGGACTCCCTTTGGGAGTCCTTATGCAATGGGCCATGCGGGCCCTAATAAAAACTAGAACAGCCATATAGCTAAAACGAGTATGCATATATCTAAAAAAAAAAAAAAAAGGCTTTTTTAAAAAGAAGGGTTTTTAAGCCTTTTCTAAAAAGCATCCACAGTCTGTGGTGCCCTCAGGTGGTCAGGGAGAGCCTCCCACAGACTGGGAGCAGCGGAGCAGAAAGTTAGGACTGTTAAAATATTGATCCGTCTCTTTGCCATACCTGCCAACAACTACCGTTTACGGTTTTTGATAATCCATTGGTAAAAGCTACGGTTTTCCAATTAAAATTATTAACTTAAAAATCGAAGTTGCATAGCGATGCAACTCCACGGGCAGGGGACAAAATATACGGGAAACAGCAATGATGATTGGTTGGTTTACGTATAAGTTAAGTTAAAGTACCAATGATTGTCACACACACACTAGGTGTGGTGAAAATTGTCCTCTGCATTTGACCCATCCCCTGGTTCACCCCCTGGGAGGTGAGGGGAGCAGTGGGCAGCAGCGGTGCCGGACTGGCAGTGTGTCGCGCCTCGCCAAGGAGCAGCGAGAATACCAAGAAGCGCATATGCCAAATTTTCAAAGAGAACGGCCTACGGATCACGATTGAAGCCAACAAGCAAACCGTCAACTTCCATGACGTCACTTTCAACCTGAGAAATAACAGCTACCAACCATTCACGAAACCCAACACAACACTCCAATACGTGCACCATGACAGCAACCACCCACCCACCACCACGAAAAGAATACCTACCGGAATTAATAAAAGGCTATCGATGCTGTCATCTAGCAAAGCTGAATTTGACCAAGCAACCCCCCCGTACCAAAAAGCCCTTGATGAAAGCGGATACAATTTCACCCTCACCTATGAACCCACGCCAGGAAACCAACCAAAAAAGAACAGAAAACGAAACGACATCATCTGGTACAACCCCCCATACAGCAAAAACGTCTCAACTAACATTGGACACAAATTCCTCAATCTGATTGACAAACACTTTCCCAAAGACAACACCCTAAGAAAAGTATTCAACAAGAACAACATTAAATTGAGCTATAGCTGCATGAACAATATACGACAAATTATCTCAAACCACAACAAAACAATTGCAAATGAGCCGTCGGCCCCCAGACAGAGCGACCCCAAAACCAACAAAGGCTGCAACTGTCGCAAGAAACCTGATTGCCCTCTCAACGGGGGGTGCTTACAAACATCAGTTGTCTACCAATCTAAGGTAACACGCAAGGACATTAACACATCCGACACATATGTAGGATTAACCGAGGGAGATTTTAAAACCAGATGGAACAATCACAAGGCTTCTTTCAGGAACCAAAACCTGCGGAATACCACAGAACTCAGCAAACACATTTGGGACCTCAAAGACAATAATGTTGAATATTCAATAACATGGCAAATTCTTGCATCCAGCACACCTTACAATAGTGGTAATAAAAGATGCAACCTATGCTTGAAAGAGAAACTGTTTATTATTTACCGTTCAGACCTGTCATCCCTCAACAAGCGCAGCGAAATTGTAACAGCATGCCGCCACAGACGGAAACACCTCCTAGGTAACACATGAGCCAATCACCACGCCCCTACGCCAGCCTGTACCCACCCACTCTGTGCCCTATATAAACCATGGTATGTGAATGCTCCCATTAAAATCTCCTGATGATTGAGGGAACCCCCTCATGAAACAGGCCTGTAGAGATGAAATAGTCTTGTGATTTTTTTTCCCACACATACATATATATATATATTTTTTTTATTTTTTATTTTTTTTTTAATTATATATATATATATATATATATATATATATATATATACATATATATATATATATATATATATAAAAGAAATACTTGAATTCCAGTGTTCATTTATTTACACATATACACACACATAACACTCATCTACTCATTGTTGAGTTAAGGGTTGAATTGTCCATCCTTGTTCTATTCTCTGTCACTATTTTTCTAACCATGCTGAACACCCTCTCTGATGATGCATTCTGCTTCGTCTCCTTGTTGTGTGCGCAGTTGTGCACTGCACTCTCTAAAAGCCCTAGATGTTATTGTCACATATGCACGTACAGTAGATGGCAGTATTGTCCTGTTTAAGAGTGTCACAACATTGCTCTTTACGGCAGACGAACTGCTTTACGGTAGACGGAAACGTGACTGCTGTTGTTGTGTGTTGTTACCGCGCTGGGAGGACGTTAATGAAACTGCCTAGGAGGGGGCGTGGCCTCCAGCTCCGCCAGAATTTCGGGAGATTTTCGGGAGAAAATTTGTCCCGGGAGGTATTCGGGACATGCGCTGAATTTCGGGAGTCTCCCGGAAAATCCGGGAGGGTTGGCAAGTATGAGATAATTGCACTAGCATTTACTTGATTTAAGAATATTTTTCAACATATTTGAGCAAAAAGGTCTTTTTTTTTCTACCAAGAAAAGTGCACTTGTTATTAGTGAGAATATACTTATTTTAAGGTATTTTTGTGTTCATTGAGGTTAGCTAATTTTACTTGTTTTCGAATTTTCTTGTTCTATTTCTGGGGCTGAGGTTGCTGAGGTAGTTAAAAAGCTCCTCGGTGGCAAGGCCCCGGGGGTAGATGAGATCCGCCCGGAGTTCCTTAAGGCTCTGGATGCTGTGGGGCTGTCTTGGTTGACAAGACTCTGCAGCATCGCGTGGACATCGGGGGCGGTACCACTGGATTGGCAGACCGGGGTGGTGGTTCCTCTCTTTAAGAAGGGGAACCGGAGGGTGTGTTCTAACTATCATGGGATCACACTCCTCAGCCTTCCCGGTAAGGTCTATTCAGGTGTACTGGAGAGGAGGCTACGCCGGATAGTCGAACCTCGGATTCAGGAGGAACAGTGTGGTTTTCGTCCTGGTCGTGGAACTGTGGACCAGCTCTATACTCTCGGCAGGGTCCTTGAGGGTGCATGGGAGTTTGCCCAACCAGTCTACATGTGTTTTGTGGACTTGGAGAAGGCATTCGACCGTGTCCCTCGGGAAGTCCTGTGGGGAGTGCTCAGAGAGTACGGGGTATCGGACTGTCTGATTGTGGCAGTCCGCTCCCTGTATGATCAGTGCCAGAGCTTGGTCCGCTTTGCCGGCAGTAAGTCGGACACGTTTCCAGTGAGGGTTGGACTCCGCCAAGACTGTCCTTTGTCACCGATTCTGTTCATAACTTTTATGGACAGAATTTCTAGGCGCAGTCAAGGCGTTGAGGGGATCTGGTTTGGTGGCTGCAGGATTAGGTCTCTGCTTTTTGCAGATGATGTGGTCCTGATGGCTTCATCTGGCCAGGATCTTCAGCTCTCGCTGGATCGGTTCGCAGCCGAGTGTGAAGCGACTGGGATGAGAATCAGCACCTCCAAGTCCGAGTCCATGGTTCTCGCCCGGAAAAGGGTGGAGTGCCATCTCCGGGTTGGGGAGGAGATCTTGCCCCAAGTGGAGGAGTTCAAGTACCTCGGAGTCTTGTTCACGAGTGGGGGAAGAGTGGATCGTGAGATCGACAGGCGGATCGGTGCGGCGTCTTCAGTAATGCGGACGCTGTATCGATCCGTTGTGGTGAAGAAGGAGCTGAGCCGGAAGGCAAAGCTCTCAATTTACCGGTCGATCTACGTTCCCATCCTCACCTATGGTCATGAGCTTTGGGTTATGACCGAAAGGACAAGATCACGGGTACAAGCGGCCGAAATGAGTTTCCTCCGCCGGGTGGCGGGGCTCTCCCTTAGAGATAGGGTGAGAAGCTCTGCCATCCGGGGGGAGCTCAAAGTAAAGCCGCTGCTCCTCCACATCGAGAGGAGCCAGATGAGGTGGTTCGGGCATCTGGTCAGGATGCCACCCGAACGCCTCCCTAGGGAGGTGTTTAGGGCACGTCCCACCGGTAGGAGGCCGCGGGGAAGACCCAGGACACGTTGGGAAGACTATGTCTCCCGGCTGGCCTGGGAACGCCTCGGGGTCCCACAGGAAGAGCTGGACGAAGTGGCTGGGGAGAGGGAAGTCTGGGCTTCCCTGCTTAAACTGCTGCCCCCGCGACCCGACCTCGGATAAGCGGAAGAAGATGGATGGATGGATGGATATTGGCAGATAATTTTGCTTAGTTCAAATAAAATACCCCTAATTTTATTTATTTTTTTCCTTGTTTTTGAACACGGACTTTTTGCAGTGTACCAGGCTGATTTTAATGTCATCCAATAGGATGATTGAATATTTCATGCGTGTGTTAATTGTCCATGTGTGCACGGCTGCCTGTGGAGGCTTTAGAATGTTATCGGTCCTCTTCGGCGACTAATCACTATTCTTCCCAGGGGTGTCATATAAGTCTCATACCAACACCTCACAACATCTTTCTCTCCCGGAGGTCTCTCCGTGTGTCTGGACACTGTGAATAGCTATCTTGGTGGCCTCGGATCTCGCCCCCACATACCCTAACCCCCCCATTAGGGATTATGATATGTTTTACCCAGGAGTAGTTGTGTTCTGTGGGTCGGAGAAAAGTCCGGGGTGGCATCCTTCTCATTTTCTTCTTTATTACGTTGTGTTGCTTTATTTACACTTTTCTTTTTATAGAGGTGAGCTATATGGACAGAAGAGCCGTTGTTGTCCCTCAGGTCACGGCATACAGTGGACAAGACAATTTAAGCTTCATTTAATTAGCTCATTTGCTTTTCAGCTCTGCCAAAAGGCCAAAAAACGGTATTGATTTATTGTGATTTGTGCACAGTAAACATACATTTCTGTACCGGCATTAGTTAGAATAAGGAACAAATGTCTTTATTTCTACTGCTTTTATTTGATGTGCGTCGGTGCACAGTCAGCACGCCTCCATTCATTCAGTCCAGTCAGCCCAGGCACTCAGCCAGTCCAGATGGGTGGTCCGAAGCAGTCCTGCATGTAGCGTACTCGTGCTCCTCACGTCACTTCCTTTACTCTGTTTGTTGTGCGATATTATTTTGTTTAGAGCAGTGTTTTTCGACCACTGTGCCGTGAGATACAGTCTGGTGTGCCGTGGGTGATTATGTAATTTCACCTACACTGCAAAAAGTCCGTGTTCAAAAACAAGAAAGAAAAAAATACAAAAATGAGGGGTATTTTACTTGAACTAAGCAAAATTATCTGCCAATAGAACAAGAAAATGTGGCTTGTCAAAAACACCTTAAAGGGAACATTATCACAATTTCAGAAGGGTTAAAACCATTTTTTATTTTTCGAAGTTTTTTTCAAAATTTTACCCATCATGCAATATCCCTAAAAAAAAGCTTCAAAGTGCCTGATTTTAACCATCGTTATATACACCCGTCCATTTTCCTGTGACGTCACACAGTGAAGCCAACACAAACAAACATGGCGCATAGAACAGCAAGCTATAGCGATATTAGCTTGGATTCAGACTCGGATTTCAGCGGCTTAAGCGATTCAACAGATTACGCATGTATTGAAACGGATGGTTGTAGTGTGGAGGCAGGTAGCGAAAACCAAATTGAAGAAGAAACTGAAGCTATTGCGAAACCGACGAAAACGACACGAGAGCCAGCGAAACGGGAGAAAGCGAGGACGAATTCGGCGATCGCCTTCCAACCAACGATTGGTATGGGTTAGGGTTAGGGTTAGGGTAAAAAAAAAAATTAAGTTTAAAAAAAGTTTTAAAAAAATGTTAAAAAAAGTTTTTAAAAAAGTTTAAAAAAAAAGTTTTAAAAAAGTTTAAAAAAGTTAAAAAGAAGTTACAATTTTTTAAAAATATTTTAAAAAAAATTTAAAATATTTTAAAAAAATTTAAAAAATTTAAAATTTAAAAAAAAAAATTTTAAATTTAAAAAAAAATTCGACATTTTTAAAAAAAATTTAAAAAAAATCAAACTTTTAAAAAAATTAACATTTTTTTTTTTTTTTTTAAATGTTAAAAAATGTAAAAAAATGTTACAAAAATAAAAAAAAAAAATTAGAAATTTAAAAAAATTAAAAAATTAAAAAAAAATGTTTTAAGTTAAAACATGATTTTCAAGGTAAAAAATGATTTTCAAGGTAAACAAATGATTTTCAAGGTAACATTTTTTTTCAAGGTAAAATTTTTTTTTCAAGGTAAAAAAATGTTTTCAAGGTAAAAAATGATTTTCAAGGTAAAAAAAAATTTTCAAGGTAAATTTTTTTTTTCAAGGTTAAAAATTATTTTCAAGGTAAACAAATGATTTTCATGGTAAAAAAAAATTTTCAAGGTAAAAATTTTTTTTCAAGGTTAAAAATGATTTTCAAGGTAAAAAAAATGTTTCAAGGTAAACATTTTTTTTTAAGGTTAAAAAAATTTTCAAGGTAACATTTTTTTTTTGAAGGTTAAAAATGATTTTCAAGGTAAACAAATGTTTTTTAAGGTAAAAAAAAATTTCAAGGTAAATTTTTTTTTTCAAGGTAAATTTCTTTTTTCAAGGTAAAAAATGATTTTCAAATGTTTTTAATTTTTTTTAAATGTTTTTAATTATTTTCATTTTTTTTAATTTGTAAATTTTTTTTAACTTTTTTTTAATTTTTTAAAATTTTTTTACATTTTTTAAAACAATTTAAAACAATTTAAAACAATTTAAAAATAAAATAATTTTTTTTTTTAATTTAAAACAATTTAAAAAAAATTTAATTTTTGTTTGTTGTGCGATATTATTTTGTTTAGAGCAGTGTTTTTCGACCACTGTGCCGTGAGATACAGTCTGGTGTGCTGTGGGTGATTATGTAATTTCACCTACACTGCAAAAAGTCAGTGTTCAAAAACAAGAAAAAAAAAAAACACAAAAATTAGGGGTATTTTACTTGAACTAAGCAAAATTATCTGTCAATAGAACAAGAAAATGTGGCTTGTCAAAAACACCTTAAAGGGGAACATTATCACAATTTCAGAAGGGTTAAAACCATTAAAAATCAGTTCCCAGTGGCTTATTTTATTTTTCGAAGTTTTTTTCAAAATTTTACCCATCACGCAATATCCCTAAAAAAAAGCTTCAAAGTGCCTGATTTTAACCATCGTTATATACACCCGTCCATTTTCCTGTGACGTCACATAGTGATGCCAATACAAACAAACATGGCCGATAGAACAGCAAGATATAGCGATATTAGCTCGGATTCAGACTCGGATTTCAGCGGCTTACGCGATTCAACAGATTACGCATGTATTGAAACGGATGGTTGTAGTGTGGAGGCAGGTAGCGAAAACGAAATTGAAGAAGAAACTGAAGCTATTGAGCCATATCGGTTAGAACCGTATGCAAGCGAAACCGACGAAAACGACACGAGAGCCAGCGAAACGGGAGAAAGTGAGGACGAATTCGGCGATCGCCTTCTAACCAACTATTGGTATGGGTTAGGGTTAGGGTTAGTGTTAGGGTTAGGGTTAGGGTTAGGGTAAAAATTTTTAAAAAAAAGTTTAAAAAAAGTTTTTAAAAAAAGTTTTAAAAAAGTTTTTAAAAAAGTTTTAAAAAAGTTAAAAAAAAGTTTTAAAAAGTTAAAAAAAAGTTACAATTTTTTAAAAATATTTAAAAAAAAATTAAAAATATTTAAAAAAAAATTGAAAAAATTTAATATAAAAAAATATTTTTTTTAAATTTAAAAAAATAATCAAAATTAAAAAATAATAATAATAATCAAAAAAATTTAAAAAATTAAAAAAAAAATTTTTATTTTTTTTAAATGTTAAAAAATTTAAAAAATGTTACAAAAATTTAAAAAAAAAATTAAAAATTAAAAAAAAATTTAAAAAAATGTTTTAAGTTAAAACATGATTTTCAAGGTAAAAAAGGATTTTCAAGGTAAAAAAAATTTTTCAAGGTAAACATTTTTTTTCAAGGTTGAAAATGATTTTCAAGGTAAACAAATGATTTTCAAGGTAAAAAAATTTTTTCAAGGTAAACATTTTTTTTGAAGGTTAAAAAAAAATTTTCAAGGTAACATTTTTTTTTTGAAGGTTAAAAATGATTTTCAAGGTAAACAAATGTTTTTCAAGGTAAAAAAAATTTTCAAGGTAAATTTTTTTTTTCAAGGTAAAAAATGATTTTCAAATTTTTTAAATTTTTTTTAAATGTTTTTTTAAAAAAAAATTTTTATTTTTTTTGTAATTTTTTTTTTAAACTTTTTTTTAATTTTTTTAATTTTTTTAATTTTTTTTAAATTTTTTAAAACAATTTAAAACAATTTAAAAAAAAAAAAAAATTTTTTAAACAATTTTTAAAAAATTTTATTTTTGTTTGTTGTGCGATATTATTTTGTTTAGAGCAGTGTTTTTCGACCACTGTGCCGTGAGATACAGTCTGGTGTGCTGTGGGTGATTATGTAATTTCACCTCCACTGCAAAAAGTCCGTGTTCAAAAACAAGAAAGAAAAAAAAAACACAAAAATTAGGGGTATTTTACTTGAACTAAGCAAAATTATCTGCCAATAGAACAAGAAAATGTGGCTTGTCAAAAACACCTTAAAGGGGAACATTATCACAATTTCAGAAGGGTTAAAACCATTAAAAATCAGTTCCCAGTAGCTTATTTTATTTTTCGAAGTTTTTTTCAAAATTTTACCCATCACGCAATATCCCTAAAAAAAAGCTTCAAAGTGCCTGATTTTAACCATCGTTATATACACCCGTCCATTTTCCTGTGACGTCACATAGTGATGCCAATACAAACAAACATGGCCGATAGAACAGCAAGATATAGCGATATTAGCTCGGATTCAGACTCGGATTTCAGCGGCTTACGCGATTCAACAGATTACGCATGTATTGAAACGGATGGTTGTAGTGTGGAGGCAGGTAGCGAAAACGAAATTGAAGAAGAAACTGAAGCTATTGAGCCATATCGGTTAGAACCGTATGCAAGCGAAACCCACGAAAACGACACGAGAGCCAGCGAAACGGGAGAAAGTGAGGACGAATTCGGCGATCGCCTTCTAACCAACTATTGGTATGGGTTAGGGTTAGGGTTAGTGTTAGGGTTAGGGTTAGGGTTAGGGTAAAAATTTTAAAAAAAAAGTTTAAAAAAAGTTTTTAAAAAAAGTTTTAAAAAAGTTTTTAAAAAAGTTTTAAAAAAGTTAAAAAAAAGTTTTAAAAAGTTAAAAAAAAGTTACAATTTTTTAAAAATATTTAAAAAAAAATTAAAAATATTTAAAAAAAAATTGAAAAAATTTAATATAAAAAAATATTTTTTTTAAATTTAAAAAAATAATCAAAATTAAAAAATAATAATAATAATCAAAAAAATTTAAAAAATTAAAAAAAATTTTTTTTATTTTTTTTAAATGTTAAAAAATTTAAAAAATGTTACAAAAATTTAAAAAAAAAATTAAAAATTAAAAAAAAATTTAAAAAAATGTTTTAAGTTAAAACATGATTTTCAAGGTAAAAAAGGATTTTCAAGGTAAAAAAAATTTTTCAAGGTAAACATTTTTTTTCAAGGTTGAAAATGATTTTCAAGGTAAACAAATGATTTTCAAGGTAAAAAAATTTTTTCAAGGTAAACATTTTTTTTGAAGGTTAAAAAAAAATTTTCAAGGTAACATTTTTTTTTTGAAGGTTAAAAATGATTTTCAAGGTAAACAAATGTTTTTCAAGGTAAAAAAAATTTTCAAGGTAAATTTTTTTTTTCAAGGTAAAAAATGATTTTCAAATTTTTTTAATTTTTTTTAAATGTTTTTTTAAAAAAAAATTTTTATTTTTTTTGTAATTTTTTTTTTAAACTTTTTTTTAATTTTTTTAATTTTTTTAATTTTTTTAATTTTTTTTAAATTTTTTAAAACAATTTAAAACAATTTAAAAAAAAAAAAAAAAATTTTTAAACAATTTTTAAAAAAATTTATTTTTGTTTGTTGTGCGATATTATTTTGTTTAGAGCAGTGTTTTTCGACCACTGTGCCGTGAGATACAGTCTGGTGTGCTGTGGGTGATTATGTAATTTCACCTCCACTGCAAAAAGTCCGTGTTCAAAAACAAGAAAGAAAAAAAAAACACAAAAATTAGGGGTATTTTACTTGAACTAAGCAAAATTATCTGCCAATAGAACAAGAAAATGTGGCTTGTCAAAAACACCTTAAAGGGGAACATTATCACAATTTCAGAAGGGTTAAAACCATTAAAAATCAGTTCCCAGTGGCTTATTTTATTTTTCGAAGTTTTTTTCAAAATTTTACCCATCACGCAATATCCCTAAAAAAAAGCTTCAAAGTGCCTGATTTTAACCATCGTTATATACACCCGTCCATTTTCCTGTGACGTCACATAGTGATGCCAATACAAACAAACATGGCCGATAGAACAGCAAGATATAGCGATATTAGCTCGGATTCAGACTCGGATTTCAGCGGCTTACGCGATTCAACAGATTACGCATGTATTGAAACGGATGGTTGTAGTGTGGAGGCAGGTAGCGAAAACGAAATTGAAGAAGAAACTGAAGCTATTGAGCCATATCGGTTTGAACCGTATGCAAGCGAAACCGACGAAAACGACACGAGAGCCAGCGAAACGGGAGAAAGTGAGGACGAATTCGGCGATCGCCTTCTAACCAACTATTGGTATGGGTTAGGGTTAGGGTTAGTGTTAGGGTTAGGGTTAGGGTTAGGGTAAAAATTTAAAAAAAAAAGTTTAAAAAAAGTTTTTAAAAAAAGTTTTAAAAAAGTTTTTAAAAAAGTTTTAAAAAAAGTTAAAAAAAAGTTTTAAAAAGTTAAAAAAAAGTTACAATTTTTTAAAAATATTTAAAAAAAAATTAAAAATATTTAAAAAAAAATTGAAAAAATTTAATATAAAAAAATATTTTTTTTAAATTTAAAAAAATAATCAAAATTAAAAAATAATAATAATAATCAAAAAAATTTAAAAAATTAAAAAAAAATTTTTTATTTTTTTTAAATGTTAAAAAATTTAAAAAATGTTACAAAAATTTAAAAAAAAAATTAAAAATTAAAAAAAAATTTAAAAAAATGTTTTAAGTTAAAACATGATTTTCAAGGTAAAAAAGGATTTTCAAGGTAAAAAAAATTTTTCAAGGTAAACATTTTTTTTCAAGGTTGAAAATGATTTTCAAGGTAAACAAATGATTTTCAAGGTAAAAAAAATTTTTCAAGGTAAACATTTTTTTTGAAGGTTAAAAAAAAATTTTCAAGGTAACATTTTTTTTTTGAAGGTTAAAAATGATTTTCAAGGTAAACAAATGTTTTTCAAGGTAAAAAAAATTTTCAAGGTAAATTTTTTTTTTCAAGGTAAAAAATGATTTTCAAATTTTTTTAATTTTTTTTAAATGTTTTTTTAAAAATTTTTTTTTATTTTTTTTGTAATTTTTTTTTTAAACTTTTTTTTAATTTTTTTAATTTTTTTAATTTTTTTTAAATTTTTTAAAACAATTTAAAACAATTTAAAAAAAAAAAAAAATTTTTTAAACAATTTTTAAAAAAATTTATTTTTGTTTGTTGTGCGATATTATTTTGTTTAGAGCAGTGTTTTTCGACCACTGTGCCGTGAGATACAGTCTGGTGTGCTGTGGGTGATTATGTAATTTCACCTACACTGCAAAAAGTCCGTGTTCAAAAACAAGAAAGAAAAAAATACAAAAATTAGGGGTATTTTACTTGAACTAAGCAAAATTATCTGCCAATAGAACAAGAAAATGTGGCTTGTCAAAAACACCTTAAAGGGGAACATTATCACAATTTCAGAAGGGTTAAAACCATTAAAAATCAGTTCCCAATGGCTTATTTTATTTTTCGAAGTTTTTTTCAAAATTTTACCCATCACGCAATATCCCTAAAAAAAAGCTTCAAAGTGCCTGATTTTAACCATCGTTATATACACCCGTCCATTTTCCTGTGACGTCACATAGTGATGCCAATACAAACAAACATGGCCGATAGAACAGCAAGATATAGCGACATTAGCTCGGATTCAGACTCGGATTTCAGCGGCTTAAGCGATTCAACAGATTACGCATGTATTGAAACGGATGGTTGTAGTGTGGAGGCAGGTAGCGAAAACCAAATTGAAGAAGAAACTGAAGCTATTGAGCCATATCGGTTTGAACCGTATGCAAGCGAAACCGACGAAAACGACACGAGAGCCAGCGAAACGGGAGAAAGCGAGGACGAATTCGGCGATCGCCTTCTAACCAACGATTGGTATGGGTTAGGGTTAGGGTTAGGGTTAGGGTTAGGGTAAAAATTAAAAAAAAAAACTTTTAAAAAAGTTTTAAAAAAGTTTTAAAAAAAAGTTTAAAAAAAGTTTTAAAAAAGTTTTAAAAAGTAAAAAAAAATGTTAAAATTTTAAAAAAATATTTTTTTAAAAATTCAAAATATTTTTAAAAAATTAAAAAAAATTTAAATTAAAAAAAAAAATTTTTTTAATAAAAAAAAAAAAAAAACATTTTTTAAAAATTAAAAAACAATATCAAAATTTTTAAAAAATTTAAAAAAAATCTTTTATTTTTTTTAAATGTTAAAAAATTAAAAAAATGTTACAAAAATTAAAAACTAATTTAAAAAATTAAAATAAATTTAAAAATTAAAAAAAAATGTTTTAAGTTAAAACATGATTTTCAAGGTTAAAAATGATTTTCAAGGTAAACAAATGTTTTCAAGGTAAAAAAAATTTTTCAAGGTAAATTTTTTTTTTCAAGGTTAAAAATGATTTTCAAGGTAAACAAATATTTTCATAGTAAAAAAAAATTTTCAGGGTAAAATTTTTTTTTCAAGGTAAAAATGATTTTCAAGGTAAAAAAAATTTTCAAGGTAAACATTTTTTTTGAAGGTTAAAAAAAATTTTCAAGGTAACATTTTTTTTTTGAAGGTTAAAAATGATTTTCAAGGTAAACAAATGTTTTTCAAGGTAAAAAAAATTTTCAAGGTAAATTTTTTTTTTCAAGGTAAATTTTTTTTTTCAAGGTAAATTTTTTTTTTCAAGGTAAAAAATGATTTTCAAATGTTTTTAATTTTTTAAAAATGTTTTTTTTTTTTTTTTTTTTTTTTTATTTGTAAATTTTTTTAAACTTTTTTTTAATTTTTTTAATTTTTTTTTTATTTTTTAAAACAATTTAAAACAATTTAAAAATAAAATAATTTTTTAAAACAATTTAAAACAATTTTTAAAAAAATTAATTTTTGTTTGTTGTGCGATATTATTTTGTTTAGAGCAGTGTTTTTCGACCACTGTGCCGTGAGATACAGTCTGGTGTGCTGTGGGTGATTATGTAATTTCACCTACACTGCAAAAAGTCCGTGTTCAAAAAAAAAAATGAAAAAATACAAAAATTAGGGGTATTTTACTTGAACTAAGCAAAATTATCTGCCAATAGAACAAGAAAATGTGGCTTGTCAAAAACACCTTAAAGGGGAACATTATCACAATTTCAGAAGGGTTAAAACCATTAAAAATCAGTTCCCAGTGGCTTATTTTATTTTTCGAAGTTTTTTTAAAAATTTTACCCATCACGCAATATCCCTAAAAAAAGCTTCAAAGTGCCTGATTTAAACCATCGTTATATACACCCGTCCATTTTCCTGTGACGTCACATAGTGAAGCCAACACAAACAAACATGGCCGATAGAACAGCAAGATATAGCGATATTAGCTCGGATTCAGACTCGGATTTCAGCGGCTTAAGCGATTCAACAGATTACGCATGTATTGAAACGGATGGTTGTAGTGTGGAGGCAGGTAGCGAAAATGAAATTGAAGAAGAAACTGAAGCTATTGAGCCATATCGGTTTGAACCGTATGCAAGCGAAACCCACGAAAACGACACGAGAGCCAGCGAAACGGGAGAAAGCGAGGACGAATTTGGCGATCGCTTTCTAACCAACGATTGGTATGGGTTAGGGTTAGGGTTAGGGTTAGGGTTAGGGTTAGGGTAAAAATAAAAAATAAAAAGTTTTAAAAAAGTTTTAAAAAAGTTTTTTAAAAAAGTTTTAAAAAAGTTTTAAAAAGTAAAAAAAAAGTAAAAATTTTTTTTAAATGTTTAAAAAAAAAATTTTAATATTTTGAAAAAAATTTAAAATTAAAAAAAAAAATTTTTTTTAAATCAAAAATTTAAAAAATATATCAAAAATTTTTAATAATTAAAAAAAAAATTTTTTTTTAAATGTTAAAAAATTAAAAAAATGTTACAAAAATTAAAAAAAAAATTAAAAAAAAAAAAAAAATTAAAAATAAAAAAAAAATGTTTTAAGTTAAAACATGATTTTCAAGGTAAAAAATGATTTTCAAGGTAAAAAAAAATTTTCAAGGTAAAATTTTTTTTTCAAGGTTAAAAATGATTTTCAAGGTAAACAAATGATTTTCAAGGTAAAAAAAAATTTTCAAGGTAAAATTTTTTTTCAAGGTTAAAAATGATTTTCAAGGTAAAAAAAATTTTTCAAGGTAAATTTTTTTTTTCAAGGTTAAAAATGATTTTCAAGGTAAACAAATGATTTTCAGGGTAAAAAAAAATTTTCAAGGTAAAATTTTTTTTTCAAGGTTAAAAACGATTTTCAAGGTAAACAAATAATTTTCAA
Source organism: Nerophis lumbriciformis (assembly GCF_033978685.3). Lineage (NCBI taxonomy): Eukaryota > Metazoa > Chordata > Actinopteri > Syngnathiformes > Syngnathidae > Nerophis > Nerophis lumbriciformis. Next base: position 1,785,423 of record NC_084552.2, on the reverse strand, counting down.
GGTAAAAAAAAATTTTCTAGGTAAAATTTTTTTTTCAAGGTTAAAAAAAAAATTTCAAGGTAACATTTTTTTTTTTTAGGGTTAAAAATGATTTTCAAGGTAAAAAAATTTTTAAGGTACATTTTTTTTTTCAAGGTAAATTTTTTTTTTCAAGGTAAAAAATGATTTTCAAATGTTTTTAATTTTAAAAAAATGTTTTTTATTTTTATTATTTTTTTTATTTGTAAATTTTTTTTAAACTTTTTTTTAATTTTTTTATTTTTTTTTTATTTTTTAAAACAATTTAAAACAATTTAAAAAAAATTAATGTTTTAAAACAATTTAAAACAATTTTAAAAATGTTTAATTTTTTTAAACAATTTTAACAATTAACTTTTTTTTTTTAGGGTTAGGGTTAGGGTTAGGGTTAGGGTTAGGAGTGTTTGTTTGGCATTAAAGGAAACTAACAACTATGAACTAGGTTTACAGCATATGAAATACATTTGGCAACAACATGCACTTTGAGAATGCAGACAGCCCATTTCAGGCGCGCTAAGAACATATATTTTTCCACGATTTCAGCACTCAGGTTAACCATACCAACCAAGTAAAACACTCTAACATAAAATCTGCTTAGTGAGAAGAATTATCTTATCAGACAGAAAATAAGCAAATATCACCCTTATTTGAGATATTTAAACTTACTTAGATTTCAGTTTTTGCAGTGTAATTGGGTTAAAATAATTTTTGCAAACCAATAATTATAATCCGCAAATAATGTGCCGTTGTTGAGTGTCGGTGCTGTCTAGAGCTCGGCAGAGTAACCGTGTAATACTCTTCCATATCAGTAGGTGGCAGCAGGTAGCTGATTGCTTTGTAGATGTCGGGAACATGGTTTGTTGTCGTGATCACAATATGCAGACGACAGTGGGAGGCACCGTGCAGGTAAAAAGCGATCTAACGCTTCTTCCCCAGGGCCATAACCATCCTGAACGGACTGCCCCATTGTCCCTCATAACTGCCTTCTCTTCGGTGCAATAACCCATTCCACCAACCACCCTGTTTTTGTTTTGTTTTTTCATGTATATATTCATTTCACACCATATTCATTGCACTTCTATATTTTTTATATTTTTATATATTTGCACATTGTTTTTCTAGCATGCACACATCGCACTGTATGGAATGGCCTCAATCTCGTTACCTTGCGTAATGACAATAAAGCTGATTCTGATTCTGATTCTGATTCTAAACCAAAAGTAAACAAAAGGCGAGTGCCGCTAAGAAAAGGCATTGGCGCTTAGGGACGGCTATGCAAAACTGAACAAAAACAGAATGCTGGACGACAGCAAAAACTTACAGCGTGTGGAGCAGCAGACGGCGTCCACAAAGTACGTCCGTACATGACATGACAATCGACAAAGAAGGATAGCAACAACTTCGACAGTCTCATTGTGAGGTTATGTGTTAGTGTTCCTAAAAATAGATCCACCGGCCCCCAGACACATTATTTTCTCTAAATTTGGCCCTCTGAGGCAAAATAATTGCCGAGGCCTGCAATAACTCCAGAGCGACATTAATTTACTGAGGAATTTGTGAAACTGAACAATACGCAAAGAACGCCATTGTAAGTTAATAATACTAACACAGACACTCAGAAATGTGTTAGCATATCAGCTAATGCTAATTCTCTCCCTATCTCTAAGGGAGAGCCTCGCCACCCGGCGGAGGAAACACATTTCGGCCGCTTGTACCCGTGATCTTGTCCTTTCAGTCATAACCCAAAGCTCATGACCATAGGTGAGGATGGGAACGTAGATCGACCGGTAAATTGAGAGCTTTGCCTTCCGGCTCAGCTCCTTCTTCACCACAACGGATCGATACAGCGTCCGCATTACTGAAGACGCCGCACCGATCCGCCCGTCGATCTCACGATCCACTCTTCCCTCACTCGTGAACAAGACTCCGAGGTACTTGAACTCCTCCACTTGGGGCAAGATCTCCTCCCCAACCCGGAGATGGCACTCCACCCTTTTCCGGGCGAGAACCATGGACTCGGACTTGGAGGTGCTGATTCTCATCCCAGTCGCTTCACACTCAGCTGCGAACCGATCCAGTGAGAGCTGAAGATCCTGGCCAGATGAAGCCATCAGGACCACATCATCTGCAAAAAGCAGAGACCTAATCCTGCAGCCACCAAACCAGATCCCCTCAACGCCTTGACTGCGCCTAGAAATTCTGTCCATAAAAGTTATGAACAGAATCGGTGACAAAGGGCAGCCTTGGCGGAGTCCAACCCTCACTGGAAACGTGTCCGACTTACTACCGGCAATGCGGACCAAGCTCTGACACTGATCATACAGGGAGCGGACTGCCACAATCAGACAGTCCGATACCCCGTACTCTCTGAGCACTCCCCACAGGACTTCCCGAGGGACACGGTCGAATGCCTTCTCCAAGTCCACAAAACACATGTAGACTGGTTGGGCAAACTCCCATGCACCCTCAAGGACCCTGCGGAGAGTATAGAGCTGGTCCACAGTTCCACGACCAGGACGAAAACCACACTGTTCCTCCTGAATCCGAGGTTCGACTATCCGGCGTAGCCTCCTCTCCAGTACACCTCACATACACGAAACTGCGACAGGAATAAGGTGCGCAAGACAAAGAACTAAAACACTACACACAAGAAAACACCAAAAAAAAACTCCAAATAAGTCAGGGCGTGATGTGACAGGTGGTGACAGTACACCTACTTTGAGACAAGAGCTATATTGATGCATGCTTGGTTATGGTTTAAATTCATATCCAACACTTGCAAGAATGATTTTTTAAAGTCAATATCGGCTGTTGAGTTTCATTTGTTGATGTTTTCTGCTGGTGGGATTTCAATGAAAAAAATGTGCCTTGGCTGAAAAACACTGGTTTAGAGTACAGGTTGGTCTGATTTTTGACCCCTCGCCCTGCCTGGGTTTGTCCCACGGCACCCGATGGCACGGCAGCTTTGCACCGTGACCTACAGGCTCCGCCATGCATCTTAAAGCAACAAGCCAGCAGTTGTCCGAGCGTAGCAGCGCCATTTACTTTAGATTTTTTTTTATATATATCTGAACCAGGTCTGAGGCAGTTCTCACGAAAACTTGGCAGGGTTTGATGCAAAATGTGATGCTTTGAAGGTAGTTGGTAGAAGATGTCTGTCTGGAATGCATTATATCAGGATTTGTTCCCATGAAGTAGCCCAAAAGCCACGCTAAATATATATTTTTATGAAACAATGTCTGTCAAAAGTTTGAAGACACTTTTTAATAGTGATGGGTACCGTTCACATTTGAACTAGACCGGGGTGGTGGTTCCTCTCTTTAAGAAGGGGAACCGGAGGGTGTGTTCCAACTATCGTGGGATCACACTCCTCAGCCTTCCCGGTAAGGTCTATTCAGGTGTACTGGAGAGGAGGCTACGCCGGATAGTCGAACCTCGGATTCAGGAGGAACAGTGTGGTTTTCGTCCTGGTCGTGGAACTGTGGACCAGCTCTATACTCTCGACAGGGTCCTTGAGGGTGCATGGGAGTTTGCCCAACCAGTCTACATGTGCTTTGTGGACTTGGAGAAGGCATTCGACCGTGTACCCCAGGAAGTCCTGTGGGGAGTGCTCAGAGAGTATGGGGTATCAGACTGTCTTATTGTGGCAGTTCGCTCCCTGTATGATCAGTGCCAGAGCTTGGTCCGCATTGCCGGCAGTAAGTCGGACACGTTTCCAGTGAGGGTTGGACTCCGCCAAGGCTGCCCTTTGTCACCGATTCTGTTCATAACCTTTATGGAGAGAATTTCTAGGCGCAGTCAAGGCGTTGAGGGGATCTGGTTTGGTGGCTGCAGGATTAGGTCTCTGCTATTTGCAGATGATGTGGTCCTGATGGCTTCCTCTGGCCAAGATCTTCAGCTCTCGCTGGATCGGTTCGCACCCGAGTGTGAAGTGACTGGGATGGGAATCAGCACCTCCAAGTCCGAGTCCATGGTTCTCTCCCGGAAAAGGGTGGAGTGCCATCTTTGGGTTGGGGAGGAGATCTTGCCCCAAGTGGAGGAGTTCAAGTACCTCGGAGTCTTGTTCACGAGTGGGGGTAGAGTGGATCGTGAGATCGACAGGCGGATCGGTGCGGCATCTTCAGTAATGCGGACGCTGTATCGATCCGTTGTGGTGAAGAAGGAGCTGAGCCGGAAGGCAAAGCTCTCGATTTACCGGTCGATCTACGTTCCCATCCTCACCTATGGTCATGAGCTTTGGGTCCTGACCGAAAGGACAAGATCACGGGTACAAGCGGCCGAAATGAGTTTCCTCCGCCGGGTGGCGGGGCTCTCCCTTAGAGATAGGGTGAGAAGCTCTGTCATCCGGGGGGAGCTCAAAGTAAAGCCGCTGCTCCTCCACATGGAGAGGAGCCAGATGAGGTGGTTCGGGCATCTGGTCAGGATGCCACCCGAACGCCTCCCTAGGAAGGTGTTTCGGGCACGTCCGACCGGTAGGAGGCCACGGGGAAGACCCAGGACACGTTGGGAAGACTATGTCTCCCGGCTGGCCTGGGAACGCCTCGGGATCCCCCGGGAGGAGCTGGACGAAGTGGCTGGGGAGAGGGAAGTCTGGGCTTCCCTGCTTAGGCTGCTGCCCCCGCGACCCGACCTCGGATAAGCGGAAGAAGATGGATGGATGGATGGATGGATGGATGGATGGATGGATGGAAGGGTACCGGCAGTGGCGAGCCGTGTGTTTCCCACCTATAGTCGTGGTCAAAAGTGTACATGCACTTGTGAAGGACATAATGTCATAACTCTTATTTTTTTGTGATAGAGTGATTGGAGCACATACACTGCAAAAAAGTCATTGTTCAAAAACAAGAAAAAAAAAAAACACAAAAATGAGGGGTATTTTACTTGAACTAAGCAAAATGATCTGCCAATAGAACAAGAAAATGTGGCTTGTCAAAAACACCTTAAAGGGGAACATTATCACAATTTCAGAAGGGTTAAAACCATTAAAAATCAGTTCCCAGTGGCTTATTTTATTTTTCGAAGTTTTTTTTCAAAATTTTACCCATCACGCAATATCCTTAAAAAAAAGCTTCAAAGTGCCTGATTTTAACCATCGTTATATACACCCGTCCATTTTCCTGTGACGTCACATAGTGATGCCAATACAAACAAACATGGTGGAAAGAACAGCAAGATATAGCGACATTAGCTCGGATTCAGACTCGGATTTCAGCGGCTTAAGCGATTCAACAGATTACGCATGTATTGAAACGGATGGTTGTAGTGTGGAGGCAGGTAGCGAAAACCAAATTGAAGAAGAAACTGAAGCTATTGAGCCATATCGGTTTGAACCGTATGCAAGCGAAACCGACGAAAACGACACGAGAGCCAGCGAAACGGGAGAAAGCGAGGACGAATTCGGCGATCGCCTTCTAACCAACGATTGGTATGGGTTAGGGTTAGGGTTAAGTGTTAGGGTAAAAAAAAATTTTTTTAAAGTTAAAAAAAAGTTTTAAAAAAAGTTTAAAAAAAAGTTTTTTAAAAAAGTTGAAAAAAAGTTGAAAAAAGTTTTTAAAAAATTAAAATTTTTTAAAAATATTTAAAAAATATATATATATATTTTAAAAAAATTTAAAAAAAGAAAAAATTTAAAAAAAATAAAAATAAATTTTAAAAAAATGTTTTAAGTTAAAACATGATTTTCAAGGTAAAAAAAATTGTTCAAGGTAAAAAAAATTTTTCAAGGTAAAATGTTTTTTTCAAGGTTAAAAATGATTTTCAAGGTAAACAAATGATTTTCAAGGTAACATTTTTTTTTCAAGGTAAACATTTTTTTTCAAGGTAAAAAAATTTTTTCAAGGTAAAAAATGATTTTCAAGGTAAAAAAAAATTTTCAAGGTAAATTTTTTTTTTCAAGGTTAAAAATGATTTTCAAGGTAAACAAATGATTTTCATGGTAAAAAAAAATTTCAAGGTACCAATCGGTCCACGGACCGGTACCGGGCCACGGCCCGGTGGTTGGGGACCACTGTCCTAGAGGCTCCATTTCCAAGCATATTCTCAACATTCTTTTGAAAGGGCGAGCTTGTACCTTCAGGCTGATAGCATCTCTCTCTCCCTCACACACACACACACACACACACACACACACACACACACACGCACACACACACACACTGACCAGAGCAACTTAACACATGAAAGACCTCCTACAGGAGCCAAATGCATAGCGCAACAATGCTTTGAAGTCTATCAGTCACCCATCTAACGTCGGGGATGTTTCTCTTCCTCCTCCTTTAGAAATCTGATTCATATCAGACATATTCCCTTCTCGCTGTTGTCAATCTGGGGAGTCGTTTGGTGCTTCCTCTCGTGCCAAAGTTGCCAAATTCAGACTAAATTTGACATCAAAGCAGGAAAATAGATTTCTTTAAAGCCTTGTGCAAAATGTAGAGACATGCACCTGTACATAATATGCTGCTTACTTTCTTTCAACATGCTGTCTAAGGCGCAACAAAACTGCACATTAAAACTGCAATGAACTTTTACTTGGTGATTGTTGCACACATGTAACCTCACAACGCCATTTGTGCCCTCATTTCTATCTGTAATATTACTAATAATAACACCTTAGAGCAGTGGTTCTCAAACTTTTTTTGTCATCCCCCACTTTGGACAAGGGGGAGTTTTCAAGCCCCACCTGCCCCCATCGCTCCAACAGAGCGCTAATGCCAAGCTTTAACATTTTCAAATTTATTGAACATCAAGTTGTATACATTCAAACTCAATAACATAAAATAACATCAAGTTCAATAATAAATAAAATAACTGTGCAGCTGTGGTATAACTTGCATCAAGTTCAATAATAAATAAAATAACTTCCATCAAGTTCAATAATAAATAAAACAAAAGTGTTATAACTTGCATCAAGTTCAATAATAAATCAAAAAAAGTGTTATAACTTGCATCAAGTTCAATAATAAATCAAAAAAAGTGTTATAACTTGCATCAAGTTCAATAATAAATCAAAAAAAGTGTTATAACTTGCATCAAGTTCAATAATAAATCAAAAAAAGTGTTATAACTTGCATCAAGTTCAATAATAAATCAAATAAAAGTGTTATAACTTGCATCAAGTTCAATAATAAATCAAAAAAAGTGTTATAACTTGCATCAAGTTCAATAATAAATCAAAAAAGTGTTATAACTTGCACCAAGTTTAATAATAAATCAAATAAAAGTGTTATAACTTGCATCAAGTTCAATAATAAATAAAATAACTTGCATCAAGTTCAATAATAAATCAAAAAAAGTGTTATAACTTGCATCAAGTTCAATAATAAATCAAATAACTTGCATCAAGTTCAATAATAAAAAAAAAAAGTGTTATAACTTGCATCAAGTTCAATAATAAAAAAAAGTGTTATAACTTGCATCAAGTTCAATAATAAATAAAACAAAAGTGTTATAACTTGCATCAAGTTCAATAATAAATCAAAAATGTGTTATAACTTGCATCAAGTTCAATAATAAATCAAAAAAAGTGTTATAACTTGCATCAAGTTCAATAATAAATCAAATAACTTGCATCAAGTTCAATAATAAATCAAAAAAAGTGTTATAACTTGCATCAAGTTCAATAATAAATAAAACAAAAGTGTTATAACTTGCATCAAGTTCAATAATAAATCAAAAATGTGTTATGACTTGCATCAAGTTCAATAATAAATCAAATAACTTGCATCAAGTTCAATAATAAATCAAAAAAAGTGTTATAACTTGCATCAAGTTCAATAATAAATCAAAAAAGTGTTATAACTTGCATCAAGTTCAATAATAAATCAAAAATGTGTTATAACTTGCATCAAGTTCAATAATAAATCAAATAACTTGCATCAAGTTCAATAATAAATAAGATAAAAGTGCCACTTTGCAATCTCTGCAAAAAAAAAAAAAGGAGGAGCTATGCATTTGGCAAGACAGGGCAAGTGACAGCACTTTCCCCCAGGAGAGCCACCTTGCTTCACTGTGAAACAGCACGGCTGTATGATCAGCTCCCATTTCCTCACACAGTGCAGAGAACAGTCGCGCTTTCAGTGGTCGTGTTTTGATCAAATTTACCGCGCTCACAACATCTGTTAAAACCTCATTGAGTTCGGGGCTGAGCTGCCTTGACGCGAGTGCTTCCCGGTGAATGACACAGTGTGTGCCCGTCACATTTTTGTTTCTCTGCAGGCGCTGGCTCTGGCTCGACGACCTTTGAGGTGCGAGTCACAAATGTATATATTTGTGTAATTGTGATCCACACATTAGCCTGCTACCCATCCGCGCGAAAGTTTGTTCCGCTTAGCCCCGCCCCCATTAGTTACTGTTGCTATGTCTGTCAAACTTTCGCTCCTACCGAGAAATTTAAAGCCTACAGTAAAAATAAGTACCGGTAATTTCCATTTATTTATATAGCGGATTTCATAGACAGAATGACAAAGTGATTTACAGTGTGTATAGAAAATGAAAGCATAGTAAAAAAAAAATCTAAGAATATAATAATAAAAAATAAAAAATGTAAGTGAAATTTCCTCCCGTTCCTCGCGCCCCACCTGTCATGTCTCTATTCCCCACCAGTGGGGCGCGCCCCACACTTTGAGAAACGCTGCCTTAGAGTGAGTATTGTAATATTACTCTTGGCGACCACAAGTACAAAACCCAAAACCAGTGAAGTTGGCATGGTGTGTAATTTGTAAATATAAACGGAATACAATGATTTGCAAATCCTTTTCAAGCCATATTCAGTTGAATGCACTACAAAGACAACATATTTGATGTTCAAACTCATAAACTTTTTTTTTTTTTTTTGCAAATAATAATTAACTTAGAATTTAATGGCAGCAACACATTGCAAAAAAGTTGTCACAGGAGCATTTTCACCACTGTGTTACATGGCCCTTCCTTTTAACAACACTCAGTAAATGTTTGGGAACTGAGGAGACACATTTTTGAAGCTTCTCAGGTGGAATTCTTTCCCATTCTTGCTTGATGTACAGCTTAAGTTGTTCAACAGTCCGGGGGTCTCCGTTGTGCTCTTTTAAGCTTCATAATGCGCCACACATTTTCAATGGGAGACAGGTCTGGACTACAGGCAGGCCAGTCTAGTACCCGCATTCTTTTACTATGAAGCCACGTTGATGTGTGATGGTATGGGGGTGTATTAGTGCCCAAGACATGGGTAACTTACACATCTGTGAAGGCGCCATTAATGCTGAAAGGTACATACAGGTTTTGGAGCAACATATGTTGCCATCCAAGCAACGTTACCATGGACGCCCCTGCTTATTTCAGCAAGACAATGCCAAGCCACGTGTTACATCAACGTGGCTTCATAGTAAAAGAGTGCGGGTACTAGACTGGCCTGCCTGTAGTCCAGACCTGTCTCCCGTTGAAAATGTGTGGCGCATTATGAAGCCTAAAATAGCACAACGGAGACCCCCGGACTGTTGAACAACTTAAGCTGTACATCAAGCAAGAATGGGAAAGAATTCCACCTGAGAAGCTTCAAAAATGTGTCTCCTCAGTTCCCAAACGTTTACTGAGTGTTGTTAAAAGGAAAGGTGGTGAACATGCCCTTTCCCAACTACTTTGGCACGTATGTATTCTAAGTAAATTGTTTTTTGCAACAAAAAAAAAAAAGTTTATAAGTTTGAACATCAAATATCTTGTCTTTGTAGTGCATTCAATTGAATATGGGTTGAAAATGATTTGCAAATCATTGTATTCCGTTTATATTTACATCTAACACAATTTCCCAACTCATATGGAAACGGGGTTTGTAATATGCTGATGATTATTGATATTAATGACAGTTTTGCACCTACCTTCCATGTGTTTTGGGAGTGGTACAAAGCATGAGCTTGCATGCCGCCATCATAGTGATAAGGGTATTGAGCCCGGAAGCGATGGCCGGAGGTACAGAACTGAATCCAGCTACGTGGCTGAGGTCCAGAGTCCCACAAAGCCTGTCTGGCATCTCTCTGAGGCATCAACCAGCGGTCATCTGGGCCGGATGGGAACATGTCTTCACGATCTGTGAATTAAACCCAACACTTTATTAATAAAGTGGAATTAAGGCATCGAGTTTTCCATAATCAGCTTCACCTTTATCAGTGTGGGAGATTCGAGGGGAAAAAGCTCCCCTTGTCACGCAGTTTGATTTGTGGGAGCTTTAATTCCAATTATTCCATTTGCCTCCCGGAGTGTGTGGATGTGCAGATTGGATTACGTTAACAGGACAAGAATAACGAGAAGAAACGGGCAAGAGGACGAGATTTAACACGGATCACATGATCGATTTGTGCAACGGTGGTAGAGAGGTTTGAATGGAGTCTGTTTTGAGACTCGGTCAGAATTTAATTTGGACCCCCTCTGCCCCCAATGCAAAAAATATATCATATCATATAACATTTTATTTGATACATGTTTGTGCTGTAAGTAATTCCCTGGAAATTAATTGTTCAATGATTAAATATTTGAATGCAAAATAAAAACATTAACACAATTTAATTATTATTTACTAATATAAATATATTTATATTGATATTTATTATGTAATTTTTATATCTTTTTTTTTTTTTTTTTAATCATTTTAACCCATTACACTGCAAAAAGTCAGTGTTCAAAAACAAGAAAAAAAATACAAAAATGAGGGGTATTTTATTTGAACTAAGCAAAATTATCTGCCAATAGAACAAGAAAATGTGTCTTGTCAAGACTTTTTTTCCGAAACACCATATAGAATGTGAGATATAACAGGATAATGCATACATTTATCATTTGTTTTCAAAACGGTTACAACTTGCACTGAGCCTGGTCTATAAAATCCGCTACACCTCCCTTATACCGAAGTACATGTCAAACTACTTCCTTAACGTAAATGAACGCCATAACCACAACACCAGAGGGAGCTCCACTAACCACGTTAAACCCAGATTCCGATCTAGCAAAGGTCTTAACTCATTCTCTTTCTATGCCACATCAATATGGAATGCACTCCCAACAGGTGTAAAAGAAAGTGCATCTCTATCCTCCTTCAAAACCGCACTAAAACAACACCTCCAGTCAACCTCAACCCTTGACTAACACCCTCCCTTCCACATCCCACCTCCCCGGATTGTAAATAACCAAATGTAAATAATCAAATGTATATACTTGTTCTTATGCTTTCTGTACTCACTATGTTCTCTGCTCGCTGTACATATCCTACCAAGTCAGACCTACACTGTTTCAATGCCCATTTCTCTGATTATATTATTGTTGATGACTGAAGTATGCCAACACTGTAAATAGTCCTGAAAATAACGAAAACCCATTGAATGAGGAGAAGGTGTGTCCAAACTTTTGTCCTTTACTGTATACAAACAATGGACGACTACATGTTCTTACCTGTGACAGAGCAGGAATAAGCTAGGATTAAGTAAACATTCATGAAACGCCTTGTCATTCATTAATTGACATTTTGCATTTGCTTTTTCAGGCAAAACGGGGCCTCCTGCCCCCAATCAAATGAATTTTAATCGTGCATACATTCTGTGTTTCTCTATTCCAAATTTCCTAGCATCACCAGTCTTGATTGTTCTTATCTTGTCAGATGATTATTGATCGTTAATAGGATTATTCAGAGCTTTTCTTCTGGCTGTCACCACCAGAATACTTCTGCCACACTGCAAAAACTGAAATCTAAGTAAGATTAAAGGGGAACATTATCACAATTTCAGAAGGGTTAAAACCATTAAAAATCAGTTCCCAGTGGCTTATTTTATTTTTCGACGTTTTTTTCAAAATTTTACCCATCACGCAATATCCCTAAAAAAACCTTCAAAGTGCCATCGTTATAAACACCCGTCCATTTTCCTGTGACGTCACACAGTGATGCCAACACAAACAAACATGGCGCATAGAACAGCAAGATATAGCGACATTAGCTCGGATCCAGACTCGGATTTCAGCGGTTTAAGCGATTCAACAGATTACGCATGTATTGAAACGGATGGTTGTAGTGTGGAGGCAGGTAGCGAAAACCAAATTGAAGAAGAAACTGAAGCTATTGAGCCATATCGGTTTGAACCGTATGCAAGCGAAACCCACGAAAACGACACGACAGCCAGCGACACGGGAGAAAGCGAGGACGAATTCGGCGATCGCCTTCTAACCAACGATTGGTATGGGTTAGGGTTAGGGTAAAAAAAAAATTTTTAAAGTTAAAAAAAATAGTTAAAAAAAGTTTTTAAAAAAGTTAAAAAAAAGTTTAAAAAAAGTTTTAAAAAGTTAAAAAAAAGTTACAATTTTTTAAAAATATTTTAAAAAAAATTAAAAATATTAAAAAAAAATTTAAAAAATTTAAAATAAAAAAAAAATATTTTAAAAAATTTCAAAAAAATTAAAAAAAAATATTCCAAATTTTTAAAAAAATTTAAAAAAAATCAAAATTTTTAAAAAATTTTAAAAAAAATATTATTTTTTTTTAAATGTTAAAAAATAAAAAAAATGTTACAAAAATTTAAAAAAAATAAAAAAAATAAAAAAAAATAAAAAAAATAAAAAATAAAAAATAAATGTTTTAAGTTAAAACATGATTTTCAAGGTAAAAATGATTTTCAAGGTAAACAAATGATTTTCAAGGTAACATTTTTTTTTCAAGGTAAAAAAATTTTTTCAAGGTAAAAAATTATTTTCAAGGTAAAAAAAATTTTTCAGGGTAAATTTTTTTTTTCAAGGTTAAAAATGATTTTCAAGGTAAACAAATGATTTTCAAGGTAAAAAAAAATTTTCAAGGTAAAAATTTTTTTTCAAGGTTAAAAAAAAATTTTCAAGGTAACATTTTTTTTTCAAGGTTAAAAATGATTTTCAAGGTAAACAAATGATTTTCAAGGTAAAATTTTTTTTTCAAGGTAAAATTTTTTTTTCAAGGTAAAAATTTTATTTCAAGGTAAAAAATGATTTTCAAGGTAAAAAAAATTTTTCAAGGTCATTTTTTTTTTTCAAGGTTAAAAATGATTTTCAAGGTAAACAAATGATTTTCAAGGTAAAAAAAAATTTTCAAGGTAAAATTTTTTTTTTCAAGGTTAAAAATGATTTTCAAGGTAAACAAATGATTTTCAAGGTAAAAAAAATTTTCAAGGTAAAATTTTTTTTTCAAGGTTAAAAAAAAATTTCAAGGTAACATTTTTTTTTTAAGGTTAAAAATGATTTTCAAGGTAAACAAATGATTTTCAAGGTAAAAAAAATTTCAAGGTAAATGTTTTTTTTCAAGGTAAATTTTTTTTTTCAAGGTAAAAAATGATTTTCAAATGTTTTTAATTTTTTAAAAATGTTTTTTAATTTTTTTATTTTTTTTAATTTGTAAATTTTTTTAAAACGTTTTTTTAATTTTTTTTTTATTTTTAATTTTTTAAAACAATTTAAAACAATTTTAAAAAAAATTAATTTTTTAAAACAATTTAAAACAATTTTAAAATGTTTTAATTTTTTTAAACAATTTTAACATTTAGCATTTTTTTTTAGGGTTAGGGTTAGGGTTAGGGTTAGGAGTGTTTGTTTGGCATTAAAGGAAACTAACAACTATGAACTAGGTTTACAGCATATGAAATACATTTGGCAACAACATGCACTTTGAGAGTGCAGACAGCCCATTTCAGGCGCGCTAAGAACATATATTTTTCCATGATTTCAGCACTCAGGTTAACCATACCTAAATAGACACACAATACTGCATTACACAAGACTACCCGAATGTACTCGAATGATTGAAAAAAATAAATGTTTTTAAGCTAAATTATTGGGAAACACAGTTTATGTATAATAATTTACGTAAAACCGCGAGTAATGAATAAAGTTTTCATCAATTAATATATTCTGTAGACATACCCTCATCCGCTCTCTTTTCCTGAAAGCTGATCTGTCCAGTTTTGGAGTTGATGTCAGCAGGCCAGGGAAGCTAGGGTCGATATTCTTCTCTTGATCATCTTCGGTGGCATAAGGGACGGTGTGAGCCAAGACATCCAGGGGGTTTAGCTCGCTCGTCTGCGGGAACAAACTGCCGCCATTGCTCGCCGTGCTACCGAGGCCCTTTGTCCCTGAATTGCTCACACACTCCGGCAGATTCAATGGGGGTCTGGCGGCAGATTTCTTTGACTTTATGGTTGGAAATGCATCTGCTTTGAGTGTCGCAGGATATCCACACATTCTTGCCATCTCTGTCGTAGCATAGCTTTCGTCGGTAAAGTGTGCGGAACAAACGTCCAATTTCTTGCCACTTTGGCATCTTTGGGCCACTGGTGCAACTTGAATCCGTCCCTGTTGGTGTTGTTACACCCTCCGACAACACACCGACGAGGCATGATGTCTCCAAGGTACGGAAAACAGTCGAAAAAACGGAAAGTAACAGAGCTGATTTGACTCGGTGTTTGAGAAAATGGCGGATTGCTTCCCGAGAGCGAATAATAGAAAGGCGTTTAATTCGCCGAAATTCACCCATTTAGAGTTCGGAAATCGGTTAAAAAAATATATGGTCTTTTTTCTGCAACATCAAGGTATATATTGACGCTTACATAAGTCTGGTGATAATGTTCCCTTTTAAATATCAATAAATCAATCAATCAATGTTTATTTATATAGCCCTAAATCACAAGTGTCAATCACATTCAAATTGTGTCAATAATCTAGTTTCAATTACGTCTCGACTTTTGCAATGTAATGACAAATTAAATCCAGAAACTATGTAGGGACAATATGTATATTAACCAACACTATTTTTCTTCTGTATATTGATTGGCAACACTAAAGTGGCCCGAGTGTGTGAATGTGAGTGTGAATGTTGTCTGTCTATCCGTGTTGGCCCTGTGATGAGGTGGCGACTTGTCCGGGGTGCACCCCGCCTTCCGCCCGAGTGCAGCTGAGATAGGCCCCAGCACCCCCCCGCCACCCTGAAAGGGACAAGCGGTAGAAAATGGATGGATTGACATCTCAAATAAGGGTGATATTTGCTTATTTTCTGTCTGATAAGATAATTCTTCTCACTAAGCAGATGTTATGTTAGAGTGTTTTATTTGTTTTAAGGATTTGATGACCTATATTGAGTAAAACATGCTTGAAACTAGAATATCAACTGTTGCAAAGCTGTGTCATTAACACTCACAAGCAGTGAGGTGCGGTGAGGTTGATGGCTGGTGAGGCACTGACTTCATCACAGTCAGATTTACAAACATATGAACCCTAAAGAGTATCTTATTCACCATTTGATTGGCAGCAGTTAACGGGTTATGTTTAAAAGCTCATACCAGCATTCTTCCCTGCTTGGCACTCAGCATCAAGGCTTGGAATTGGGGGTTAAATCACCAAAAATTATTCCCGGGCGCGGCGCCGCTGCTGCCCACTGCTCCCCTCACCTCCCAGGGGGTGATCAAGGGGATGGGTCAAATGCAGAGGACAAATTTCATTACACCTAGTGTGTGTGTGACAATCATTGCTACTTTAACTTAACTTTAACTTTACACATACAAACTGTAGCACACAAAAAAGCACATTTAATTAAAAACGTTATTATGGTCTTACCTTTACTCATAAGTGCGGGAACAGTGGTGTTCGTGTTGGAGGAGTTGTGAATGAATGAAATATGAAATCCGTGCTGCAGTCTGCAGGTGTACCTAATGTTGCGTCCCTGCAGTCGTTCACGGCTCCTCCGGCGCGAGCATTGTTGTTTTTGCATTTTTTGACTTTTTTTTGGGTGAATTCGGTCTTGCACGTGGAGGGTTTGGGTGTGGGCTTTGGTTGGTGTGGCGCTCCCGTCGGGGGGGGGGGGGGGTGCATTCTGCGGTGGGGGTGCATTAACCGGCACCAGGAGGCGGGATTACTGCGAGCCTTCGCAGCAGTTTTATGATTGCTCAGCACAAGAAATACTTTACACACATACAGTTGTTGACAAAATACACTGTACATTATATACCTCAGCTAACTAAACTATGGAAATGTATAATATAATTCATATAGCAATACGGTCTCACTGCACAGCAGGCCAGCAGTTAGCCGAGTCCGCAATCCATGATGAGGCACAACTGAGTGACCTGACTCACTGCAAGTCTCTTCTCAGTATTTGAACGGCAAATGTGAAAATTCAGCGATTTTGTATAAAAATAATCTAAAACTGGTGAAGTTAAATGGAAAATAACTTTATAGTATAATCACTGAATACATATAATAATTTAATTTTTTTTTTAATTTTTACATTTTTTTCTTTCCATGATGGCAGGTGAGGCCCCGCCTTTTTTAAAGTAATCATTTCTTACTTCAAGCATGAACAAAAAAAATCATGATGTCACTAGCATTTACTTCATTTAAGAATATTTTTCAACATATTGAGCAAAAAGGTCAATTTTTTTTTTCTACCAAGAAAAGTGCACTTGTTATTAGTGAGAATATACTTATTTTAAGGTATTTTGGGGGTTTATTGAGGTTAGCTAATTTTACTTGTTTTGGAAAGTCTTGACAAGCCGAATTTTCTTGTTCTGTTGGCAGATAATTTTGCTTAGTTCAAATAAAATACCACTAATTTTTGTAAAAAAAAATTCTTGTAAATTCAGCGATTTTGAATAAAAATAATCTAAAACTGGTGAAGTTAAATGGAAAATAACTTTATAGTATAATCACTGAATACATATAACAATTTAATTATTTTTTTTTCTTTTTACATTTTTTTTCTTTCCATGATGGCAGGTGAGGCCCCGCCTTTTTTAAAGTAATAATTTTTTACTTCAAGCATGAACAAAAAAATCATGATGTCACTAGCATTTACTTAATTTAAGAATATTTTTCAACATATTGAGCAAAAAGGTCTAATTTTTTTTTCTATCAAGAAAAGTGCACTTGTTATTAGTGAGAATATACTTATTTTAAGGTATTTTTGGGGTTTATTGAGGTTAGCTAATTTTACTTGTTTTGGAAAGTCTTGACAAGCTGAATTTTCTTGTTCTGTTGGCAGATAAATTTACTTAGTTCAAATAAAATACCACTAATTTCTGTAAAAAAAAAAATTTGTAAATTCAGCGATTTTGAATAAAAATAATCTAAAACTGGTGAAGTTAAATGGAAAATAACTTTATAGTATAATCACTGAATACATATAATAATTATTTTTTTTTTTTTTTTTTACATTTTTTTTCTTTCCATGATGGCAGGTGAGGCCCCGCCTTTTTTAAAGTAATAATTTCTTACTTCCAGCATGAACAAAAAAATCATGATGTCACTAGCATTTACTTCATTTAAGAATATTTTTCAACATATTGAGCAAAAAGGTCAATTTTTTTTTTCTATCAAGAAAAGTGCACTTGTTATTAGTGAGAATATACTTATTTTAAGGTATTTTTGGGGTTTATTGAGGTTAGCTAATTTTACTTGTTTTGGAAAGTCTTGACAAGCCGAATTTTCTTGTTCTGTTGGCAGATAATTTTGCTTAGTTCAAATAAAATACCACTAATTTTTGTAAAAAAAAAAATTCTTGTAAATTCAGCGATTTTGAATAAAAATAATCTAAAACTGGTGAAGTTAAATGGAAAATAACTTTATAGTATAATCACCGAATACATATAACAATTTGATTTATTTTTTTTCTTTTTACATTTTTTTTTTTCCATGATGGCAGGTGAGGCCCCGCCTTTTTTAAAGTAATAATTTCTTACTTCAAGCATGAACAAAAAAAATCATGATGTCACTAGCATTTACTTAATTTAAGAATATTTTTCAACATATTGAGCAAAAAGGTCTAATTTTTTTTTCTATCAAGAAAAGTGCACTTGTTATTAGTGAGAATATACTTATTTTAAGGTATTTTGGGGTTTACTGAGGTTAGCTACCGGTAATTTTACTTGTTTTGGAAAGTCTTGACAAGCCGAATTTTCTTGTTCTGTTGGCAGATAATTTTGCTTAGTTCAAAAAAAATACCACTAATTTTTGTAAAAAAAAATTATTGTAAATTCAGCGATTTTGAATAAAAAAAATCTAAAACTGGTGAAGTTAAATGGAAAATAACTTTATAGTATAATCACTGAATACATATAACAATTTAATTTTTTTTTTTTTCTTTTTACATTTTTTTTCTTTCCATGATGGCAGGTGAGGCCCCGCCTTTTTTAAAGTAATAATTTCTTACTTCAAGCATGAACAAAAAAAATCATGATGTCACTAGCATTTACTTAATTTAAGAATATTTTTCAACATATTGAGCAAAAAGGTCTAATTTTTTTTTCTATCAAGAAAAGTGCACTTGTTATTAGTGAGAATGTACTTATTTTAAGGTATTTTGGGGGTTTATTGAGGTTAGCTAATTTTACTTGTTTTGGAAATTCTTGACAAGCTGAATTTTCTTGTTCTGTTGGCAGATAATTTTGCTTAGTTCAAATAAAATACCACTAATTTTTGTAATTTTTTTTTTTTTGTAAATTCAGCGATTTTGAATAAAAATAATCTAAAACTGGTGAAGTTAAATGGAAAATAACTTTATAGTATAATCACTGAATACATATAACAATTTAATATTTTTTTTTCTTTTTAAATTTTTCCCCCATGACGGCAGGTGAGGCCCCGCCTTTTTTAAAGTAATAATTTCTTACTTCAAGCATGAACAAAAAAATCATGATGTCACTAGCATTTACTTAATTTAAGAATATTTTTCAACATATTGAGCAAAAAGGTCAAAAAAAAAATTCTATCAAGAAAAGTGCACTTGTTATTAGTGAGAATATACTTATTTTAAGGTATTTTTGGGGTTTATTGAGGTTAGCTAATTTGACTTGTTTTGGAAAGTCTTGACAAACTGAATTTTCTTGTTCTGTTGGCAGATAATTTTGCTTAGTTCAAATAAAATACCACTAATTTTTGTAAAAAAAAATTCTTGTAAATTCAGCGATTTTGAATAAAAATAATCTAAAACTGGTGAAGTTAAATGGAAAATAACTTTATAGTATAATCACTGAATACATATAACAATTTAATTTTTTTTTTTTCTTTTTACATTTTTTTTCTTTTCATGATGGCAGGTGAGGCCCCGCCTTTTTTAAAGTAATAATTTCTTACTTCAAGCATGAACAAAAAAATCATGATGTCACTAGCATTTACTTCATTTAAGAATATTTTTCAACATATTGAGCAAAAAGGTCTAATTTTTTTTTCTATCAAGAAAAGTGCACTTGTTATTAGTGAGAATATACTTATTTTAAGGTATTTGGGGGGTTTATTGAGGTTAGCTAATTTTACTTGTTTTGGAAAGTCTTGACAAGCCGAATTTTCTTGTTCTATTGGCAGATAATTTTGCTTAGTTCAAATAAAATACCACTAATTTTTGTAAAAAAAATTTCTTGTAAATTCAGCGATTTTGAATAAAAATAATCTAAAACTGGTGAAGTTAAATGGAAAATAACTTTATAGTATAATCACTGAATACATATAATAATTAAATTTTTTTTTTTCTTTTTACTTTTTTTTTCTTTCCATGATGGCAGGTGAGGCCCCGCCTTTTTTAAAGTAATAATTTCTTACTTCAAGCATGAACAAAAAAAATCATGATGTCACTAGCATTTACTTAATTTAAGAATATTTTTCAACATTTTGAGCAAAAAGGTCTAATTTTTTTTTCTATCAAGAAAAGTGCACTTGTTATTAGTGAGAATATACTTATTTTAAGGTATTTTGGGGGTTTATTGAGGTTAGCTAATTTTACTTGTTTTGGAAAGTCTTGACAAGCTGAATTTTCTTGTTCTATTGGCAGATAATTTTGCTTAGTTCAAATAAAATACCACTAATTTTTGTAATTTTTTTTTCTTGTAAATTCAGCAATTTTGAATAAAAATAATCTAAAACTGGTGAAGTTAAATGGAAAATAACTTTATAGTATAATCACTGAATACATACAACAATTAAATTTTTTTTTTTTCTTTTTACATTTTTTTTCTTTCCATGATGGCAGGTGAGGCCCCGCCTTTTTTAAAGTAATAATTTCTTACTTCAAGCATGAACAAAAAAATCATGATGTCACTAGCATTTACTTAATTTAAGAATATTTTTCAACATATTGAGCAAAAAGGTCTAATTTTTTTTTCTATCAAGAAAAGTGCACTTGTTATTAGTGAGAATATACTTATTTTAAGGTATTTTTGGGGTTTATTGAGGTTAGCTAATTTTATTTGTTTTGGAAAGTCTTGACAAGCCGAATTTTCTTGTTCTGTTGGCAGATAATTTTGCTTAGTTCAAATAAAATACCACTAATTTTTGAAAAAAAAAATTCTTGTAAATTCAGCGATTTTGACAAAAAATAATCCAAAACTGGTGAAGTTAAATGGAAAATAACTTTATAGTATAATCACTGAATACATATAACAATTTAATTTTTTTTTTTTCTTTTTACATTTTTTTTTTTTCCATGATGGCAGGTGAGGCCCCGCCTTTTTTAAGGTAATAATTTCTTACTTCAAGCATGAACAAAAAAATCATGATGTCACTAGCATTTACTTCATTTAAGAATATTTTACAACATATTGAGCAAAAAGGTCAAAAAAAAATTTCTATCAAGAAAAGTGCACTTGTTATTAGTGAGAATATACTTATTTTAAGGTATTTTGGGGGTTTATTGAGGTTAGCTAATTTTTCTTGTTTTAGAAAGTCTTGACAAGCCGAATTTTCTTGTTCTGTTTGCAGATAATTTTGCTTAGTTCAAATAAAATACCACTAATTTTTGTAAAAAAAAATTCTTGTAAATTCAGCAATTTTGTATAAAAATAATCTAAAACTGGTGAAGTTAAATGGAAAATAACTTTATAGTATAATCACTGAATACATATAACAATTTAATTTTTTTTTTTTCTTTTTACATTTTTTTTCTTTCCATGATGGCAGGTGAGGCCCCGCCTTTTTTAAAGTAATAATTTCTTACTTCAAGCATGAACAAAAAAATCATGATGTCACTAGCATTTACTTCATTTAAGAATATTTTTCAACATATTGAGCAAAAAGGTCTAATTTTTTTTTCTATCAAGAAAAGTGCACTTGTTATTAGTGAGAATATACTTATTTTAAGGTATTTTTGGGGTTTATTGAGGTTAGCTAATTTTACTTGTTTTGGAAAGTCTTGACAAGCCGAATTTTCTTGTTCTGTTGGCAGATAATTTTGCTTAGTTCAAATAAAATACCACTAATTTTTGTAATTTTTTTTTCTTGTAAATTCAGCGATTTTGAATACAAATAATCTAAAACTGGTGAAGTTAAATGAAAAATAACTTTATAGTATAATCACTGAATACATATAACAATTTAATTTTTTTTTTTCTTTTTACATTTTTTTTTTTCCATGATGGCAGGTGAGGCCCCGCCTTTTTTAAAGTAATAATTTCTTACTTCAAGCATGAACAAAAAAATCATGATGTCACTAGCATTTACTTCATTTAAGAATATTTTTCAACATATTGAGCAAAAAGGTCTAATTTTTTTTTCTATCAAGAAAAGTGCACTTGTTATTAGTGAGAATATACTTATTTTAAGGTATTTTGGGGGTTTATTGAGGTTAGTTAATTTTACTTGTTTTGGAAAGTCTTGACAAGCCGAATTTTCTTGTTCTGTTGGCAGATCATTTTGCTTAGTTCAAATAAAATACCACTAATTTTTGTAATTTTCTTGTTTTTGAACACTGACTTTTTGCAGTGCAGGGCATTTCAGGAATGGTCCGCCTCGCTGCATTCCCGTCAGAATGCTCACGCCGGGACAACGGCTACATTTGTGCTTTGTCTGTGCATTCGTAAACATCTCCACGCACGGAGAGTGTTTCCTTTTCGACTACCCATGAGAAATCACCGCAATGGCGCCTGAGGTGTTCCTTCCTCCAGCGTAAGCGTGCTCCATTACCGATTGGCCGCAGAATGGTTTTACAACGTCGACACATTGTCTCCGGCTTGTGACGCCACTGTTGTCTATGATCTCCACGCTTGTTGTTTTTTCCAACTGTGAAACTGAAGGCCTCCTGTTGCTCTGCAGATCAGGTAGACAGATAACTGGAGGCCCTGGAGGCACCGGTGCAGGTACAAGGTGCAAGACTTCCCGTGGTAGCTTCATGGCATCCTTAGGCTCCTCGGGATTAATTGCTCCTGATCTTTGACTAGCAAATACTTCTGTTATACCAGGGGTCGGCAACCCGCGCCTCTAGAGCCGTATGCGGCTCTTTAGCGCCGCCCTAGTGGCTCTCTGGAGCTTTTTCAAAAATGTATGAAAAGTTGAGGGGACATTTTTTTTTTTTTTTTAATATGGTTTCTGTAGGAGGACAAACATGACACAAACCTCCCTAATTGTTATAAAGAACACTGTTTATATTAAACATGCTTCTCTGATTCCAGTATTTGGCGAGCGCTGTTTTGTCCTACTAATTTTGGCGGTCCTTGAACTCACCGCAGTTTGTTTCCATGTATAACTTTCTCCGACTTTCTAGGACGTGTTTTATGCATACTTGCCAACCCTCCCGGATTTTCCGGGAGACTCCCGAAATTCAGCGCCTCTCCCAAAAACCTCCCGGGACAAATTTTCTCCCGAAAAACTCCCGAAATTCAGGCGGACCTGAGTGACGTGTTGACAACACACAACAACAGTGTCTACCGTAAAGCAGTTGGTCTGCCGTAAACAGAAATGTTGTGACACTTTTAAAACAGGACAATACTGCCATCTACTGTACATGCATATGTGACCCACCCATAATGTGTCACATTTTTGTGTTGATTTATTTATTTTATTTTGTGGTTTGAATTCGTTTTTGGAGCTGTCATTACACATTTATCAGTATTCACATTGGTCAGTAGGGGGCAGTAGGGCGTTTCTTCCCAATTGAATGCTATCACCTGCAGACCGGAAGTGTCTTGTCATTCTGATGAGCGCGACCAGTCTGTGAACAATTGAAACGTCCTGTGTGCTTTTTCCTCCTGTATAACAGGTTAGTTTTGGTGAATCAACTCACTGAATAATATCCATGTGATCTTTATAAGTTTAAGTACACATTCTGATGGTGGAGCCTAACTCTAAAGTGTTTGTGAGTTGTAGTTTGTAAATGAACACTGAAATTCAAGTATTTATTTTATTTATATATATATATATATATATATATATATATATATATATATATATATATATATATATATATATATATATATATATATATATATATATATAGCTAGAATTCACTGAAAGTCAAGTATTTCTTATATATATATATATATATATATATATATCTTAACCACGCCCCCAACCACGCTCCTCGCCCTACCCCCAACCGTACATCCCGTCAAAAGCCTAAAGACTGACTGCACAGTTCCTGTCTTCACAATAAAAGTGCCGCTCCATCGCGCCTGCGCTTTCAAAACAAGAGTCTCCAAAAGCCAGCGCAAACAAGCTAGCAAGCGACGGAGTTTGCCGCCAATGTATTTCTTGTAAAGTGTATAAAAATGAATATGGAAGCTGGACAAATAAGAAGCCAAAAACCAACCACTTTCATGTGGTATTAGACAGAAAGGAGGAACTTTTTTTCTCCTCCATTTGAAAACGTGGACGTTATCATCACTACTGTCTGATTACAATCAATGCAAGTCATCAGAATCAGGTAATACACCAACTTATATTCTTGTCTTCATGAAAGAAAGGAATCTATATGTGTTAAACATGCATGTATATTCATTAAAACACCTTTAACATGTAAACAAAAACGGCAAAATAAAATAAATATAAATTATATACTGTATATATCAATGTATATATATATATATATATATATATATATGTGTGTGTATATGTTACTCATCAGTTACTCAGTACTTGAGTAGTTTTTTCACAACATACTTTTTACTTTTACTCAAGTAAATATTTGGGTGACTACTCCTTACTTTTACTTGAGTAATAAATCTCTAAAGTAACAGTACTCTTACTTGAGTACAATTTCTGGCTACTGTACCCACCTCTGTCTGTATCATCTGTATGTAATATGGCTTTTAATTTTTTGCGGCTCCAGACAGATTTGTTTTTGTATTTTTGGTCCAGTTTGGTTTTTTCAACATTTTGGGTTGCCGACCCCTGTGTTATACAGACCATCTTTGACTTGCAGTCGGTCCTTAAAAACAGCGGCTTGTTCCAGTTATATGATTAAAAAAAACGATTTTAAAGGGTAAAACCAATTAAAACAATAAATAGAAATCAACATTTTAAAAACACAGAGGACCACACAACTCACGTAGTGTTAAAAGCCAAAGAATCAAAGCGGGTCTTAAGACGAGACTTAAAACACTCCACTGTGGGAGCAGTTTGAACATGGAGGGGCAGAGTGTTCCAGACCACAGAGGCCTACTGAAACTCACTACTACCGACCACGCAGTCTGATAGTTTATATATCAATGATGAAATCTTTACATTGCAACACCGGGTTAGCTTACTAAAGTGCAATTTTAAATTTTGCGCGTAATATCCTGCTGAAAGCGCCTCGGTATGTTGACTCCTGCGCGTGACGTCATGGATTGTAGAGGACATTTTGGGACAGCATGGTGGCCAGCTATTAAGTCGTCTGTTTTCCTCGCAAAATTCCACAGTATTCTGAACATCTGTGTTGGTGAATCTTTTGCAATTTGTTCAATGAACAATGGAGACAGCAAAGAAGAAAGCTGTAGGTGGGAAGCGGTGTATTGCGGCCGACTTCAGCAACACAAACACAGCCGGTGTTTCATTGTTTACATTCCCGGAAGATGACAGTCAAGCTTTACCATTGGCCTGTGGAGAACTGGGACAACAGAGACTCTTACCAGGAGGACTTTTGAGTTGGATGCGCAGACGCGGTACCGTGAGTACGCTTCCAAACATTTGATCGCTTGCCCGTACGTGCGTGCCGCTATGTGCATGTCACGTACGTAACTTTGGGGACTTTGGGGAAATATATGTGCTGTATGAACTTTGGGGAGGTGAACAGTACTTTGGGCTGTGTTGTGCAGGTGTTTGAGTTGTATTGGCGGGTTATATGGACGGGAGGGGGGAGGTGTTTGTTATGCGGGATTAATTTGTGGCATATTAAATATAAGCCTGGTTGTGTTGTGGCTAATAGAGTATATACAGGTAAAAGCCAGTAAATTAGAATATTTTGAAAAACTTGATATATTTCAGTAATTGCATTCAAAAGGTGTAACTTGTACATTATATTTATTCATTGCACACAGACTGATGCATTCAAATGTTTATTTCATTTAATTTTGATGATTTGAAGTGGCAACAAATGAAAATCCAAAATTCCGTGTGTCACAAAATTAGAATATTACTTAAGGCTAATACCAAAAAGGGATTTTTAGAAATGTTGGCCAACTGAAAAGTATGAAAATGAAAAATATGAGCATGTACAATACTCAATACTTGGTTGGAGCTCCTTTTGCCTCAATTACTGCGTTAATGCGGCGTGGCATGGAGTCGATGAGTTTCT
The DNA here is from genome assembly GCF_033978685.3 of Nerophis lumbriciformis. Taxonomy (NCBI): domain Eukaryota; kingdom Metazoa; phylum Chordata; class Actinopteri; order Syngnathiformes; family Syngnathidae; genus Nerophis; species Nerophis lumbriciformis. The sequence continues at coordinate 1,759,910 of NC_084552.2, read as the reverse complement.
GGCACTGCTCAGGTGTTATGAGAGCCCAGGTTGCTCTGATAGTGGCCTTCAACTCTTCTGCGTTTTTGGGTCTGGCATTCTGCATCTTCCTTTTCACAATACCCCACAGATTTTCTATGGGGCTAAGGTCAGGGGAGTTGGCGGGCCAATTTAGAACAGAAATACCATGGTCCGTAAACCAGGCACGGGTAGATTTTGCGCTGTGTGCAGGCGCCAAGTCCTGTTGGAACTTGAAATCTCCATCTCCATAGAGCAGGTCAGCAGCAGGAAGCATGAAGTGCTCTAAAACTTGCTGGTAGACGGCTGCGTTGACCCTGGATCTCAGGAAACAGAGTGGACCGACACCAGCAGATGACATGGCACCCCAAACCATCACCCAACCATGCAAATTTTGCATTTCCTTTGGAAATCGAGGTCCCAGAGTCTGGAGGAAGACAGGAGAGGCACAGGATCCACGTTGCCTGAAGTCTAGTGTAAAGTTTCCACCATCAGTGATGGTTTGGGGTGCCATGTCATCTGCTGGTGTCGGTCCACTCTGTTTCCTGAGATCCAGGGTCAACGCAGCCGTCTACCAGCAAGTTTTAGAGCACTTCATGCTTCCTGCTGCTGACCTGCTCTATGGAGATGGAGATTTCAAGTTCCAACAGGACTTGGCGCCTGCACACAGCGCAAAATCTGCCCGTGCCTGGTTTACGGACCATGGTATTTCTGTTCTAAATTGGCCCGCCAACTCCCCTGACCTTAGCCCCATAGAAAATCTGTGGGGTATTGTGAAAAGGAAGATGCAGAATGCCAGACCCAAAAACGCAGAAGAGTTGAAGGCCACTATCAGAGCAACCTGGGCTCTCATAACACCTGAGCAGTGCCAGAAACTCATCGACTCCATGCCACGCCGCATTAACGCAGTAATTGAGGCAAAAGGAGCTCCAACCAAGTATTGAGTATTGTACATGCTCATATTTTTCATTTTCATACTTTTCAGTTGGCCAACATTTCTAAAAATCCCTTTTTTGTATTAGCCTTAAGTAATATTCTAATTTTGTGACACACGGAATTTTGGATTTTCATTTGTTGCCACTTCAAATCATCAAAATTAAATGAAATAAACATTTGAATGCATCAGTCTGTGTGCAATGAATAAATATAATGTACAAGTTACACCTTTTGAATGCAATTACTGAAATAAATCAAGTTTTTCAAAATATTCTAATTTACTGGCTTTTACCTGTATGTGCTGTGTGAACTTTGGGGAGGTGAACGGTACTTTGGGCTGTGTTTTGCAGGTGTTTGAGTTGTATTGGCGGGTTATATGTACGGGAGGGGGGAGGTGTTTGTTATGCGGGATTAATTTGTGGCATATTAAATACAAGCCTGGTTGTGTTGTGGCTAATAGAGTATATATATGTCTTGTGTTTATTTACTGTTTTAGTCATTCCCAGCTGAATATCAGGTCCCACCCGCCTCTCACAGCATCTTCCCTAGTCCTTCACTCTCACTTTCCTCATCCACAAATCTTTCATCCGCGCTCAAATTAATGGGGAAATCGTCGCTTTCTTGGTCCGAATCGCTCTCGCTGCTGGTGGCCATGATTGTAAACAATGTGCAGATGTGAGAAGCTCCACAACCTGTGACGTCACGCTACTCGTCTGCTACTTCCGCTACAGGCAAGGCTTTTTTTATCAGCGACCAAAAGTTGCGAACTTTATCGTTGATGTTCTATACTAAATCCTTTCAGCAAAAATATGGCAATATCACGAAATGATCAAGTATGACACATAGAATGGACCTGCTATCCCCGTTTAAATAAGAAAATCGCATTTCAGTAGGCCTTTAAGCGACACCTTTAATAGGCCAGATCATCTTCTTTTGGAAGCGACTCAGAACAAAGATAAGGAAAAAAAAAAAGGCATGGAAACACAACACCAGAGGGATGACCTAAGCTCCTCGCACCAAACGGATACAACAATAATGACTGCCTGTGTGCCCCTTCATCATTATCTTGGCTCACCGACTCAACGTCCCGGCGAATAAAAAGCCTGGCGCTCCAGGAAAAAAAAAGACAGGGAATTAGCGGAAAGAGAAAGCAAATAAATAGCTGCTTGAATACGCCACAACAAAGGTGAGAGAGGTGCGGACGAGAGCGAGTGGGCTACAGAGGCGCTGGAGAGGACGGTGGAGTGGAGGTGATGATGAGTGCAGAGATGTAAAAAAAACACTTCTATGGGGAGAGGTTTTAATGAGGCAGACACTCTATGTGTGTGTGTGTGTGTGTGTGTGTGTGTGTGTGTGTGTGTGTGTGTGTGTGTGTGTGTGTGTGTGTGTGTGTGTGTGTGTGTGTTGTCATCTGCAACACGATGATACTCCACACTTCCTGTCGCCACGTGGGCGGGAGAGCATTTTGAGGACGAGCTCAATACTTGAAGAAACAAAGTTACTGAGTTTTGATTTGAAAGATTTATCGCAAAAAGACAAGGCACAGGTCCTCTATACCAGGGTTCCTCAACTAATACGTTTTGGGGAGCCGCTTTTCCAGAAAGCTAAGGATCAGGGGGGGGGGGCCAGACAGGCTATTAGTCCCATTTTGTGTATTCTGGAGAACCAGGGTCCTCTACAGTAGCTTTACTGTGGTGTCCCCCAGGGATCTATTCTAGGCCCCATCCTGTTCGCCCTATTTCTCCTCCCTCTTGCACTGCAAAAACTGCAATCTAAGTAAGATTAAATATCTCAAATAAGGGTGATATTTGCTTATTATTGCTAGAATATAAAACATGTTTTCACTTTTCGTTTCTCCAAAGATTCCTTTATGGCGCAATGATTTAAAAAAATGAACTAAACATGATATAAAAATTATATAATAAATATCAATATAAATATATATAATAAATAAAATATATAAAATTAATATAATATAATAAATAAATATATGTTTATATTGATATTTATTATTTAATAAAATTATATAATAAATATCAATATAAATATATATAATAAATATCAATATAAATATATTCATATTAGTAATCAATAATTAAATTGCGGTAATGTTTTTGTTTTGCATTCATTTCCAATTAATTTCCAGGGAATTTCTTACAGCACAAACATGTATCAAATAAAATTTGGTAATATGATACATTTTTTGCATTGGGGACGGAGGAGATCCAAATCAAATTCTGCTACTCCTACACTGCAAAAACTGAAATCTAAGTAAGATTAAATATCTCAAAAAAGGGTGATATTTGCTTATTTTCTGTCTGATAAGATAATTCTTCTCACTAAGCAGATTTTATGTTAGATTGTTTTACTTGTTTTAAGGGTTTTGGTCCTAAATGATCTCAGTAAGATATTACAGCTTGTTGCTGAGATTTGATGACCTATATTGAGTAAAACATGCTTGAAACTAGAATATCAACTGTTGCAAAGCTGTGTCATCAACACTCACAAATATAAAACTACTATTTTAAAGTAATAATTTCTTATTTCAAGCATGAAATAACAAAAAATCATGACTCAGACACAATTGTGTCTCATAATCAAAACGGATGACAGCCAAATGGTCCGCACCGTAACACAACATAAACACAACAGGACAAATACCCAGAACCCCTTGCAGCACTAACTCTTCCGGGACGCTACAATATACACCCCCCGCTACCCCCTAACCCCCTAACCCCACCTCAACCCCGCCCCCCTCCCAATCCCCGTCCACCTCAACCTCCTCCTGCTCTCTCAGGGAGAGCATGTCCCAAATTCCAAGCTGCTGTTTTGAGGCATGTTAAAAAAAAATAATGCACTTAATGACTTCAATAATAAATATGGCAGTGCCATGTTGGCATTTTTTTTCCATAACTTGAGTTGATTTATTTTGGAAAACCTTGTTAATGCATCCAGCGGGGCATCACAACAAAATTAGGCATAATAATGTATTAATTCCACGACTGTGTATACTGTATATTGGTATCGGTTGATTTCGGAATCGGTAATTAAGAGTCGGACAATATCGTAATATATCGTATATCGGCAAAAAAGCCATTATCGGATATCTCTACTTATTACCAACCTTATGATAACAAACGGCAAAATTCCAACAGGTTTTACTTCACTTCCACTTACATTTCCTATGTCTTCCGGCTGGAGATGCCCATTCATCCAATAATAATAATAATAATAATAATATTCGTCGTCGTCGTTGTGGCTTGTGCAGCCCTTTGAGACACTTGTGATTTAGGGCTATGTAAATATACTTTGATTGATTGATGATATCGTTGAGTGCCGGAATTAATTCCCAGGTATCAAAAATAATGTTGGTACTGTATCAGTTCAAATGATTCACAGGTACCAAAAAATATATATACTGTATATTTTCAAGGTGTGGCGGTAATAAAAAGGCTGTGGCGGTGCGCCACATTTAATTACATTAAAACCTCTAAAGGTTTAGTTGGCCACATGTGTGGACAGCACCTTTTAGCCCTTATTTCCAAAATTGTGTACACTACTGAATTGGGGTCTTTTGGCCACTTATGTGGACACTTATACTGCCATCTGGTGGTGTCAGAAGAGTATAACATACAATGGAATTTGGAAAAAAAAAAAAAGTGTAAATTAAGAATTAGCATGTCACTATACATGAAGTACACATTTGTGTGCTTATGGACTAAGTACATCATATCAAAAGATGATTTTTAGTTTTTTATTCTAATTAGGGTCCAATAAGCCCAAATAGCAAAGAGAAATTTAAAAAAACCATGTAAACAAACAGCTTGGGCCTTAAGAGGTTATGTAAAATTTTCACAATCTCTTTTTTTTCACAATGTCTTTCAAATAAATTAGTTTTAGTCCAAAACATGCATTAAATTCAAGTATAATATTCATCCTTGTTGTGCTTGTGCAGCCCTTTGAGATACTTGTGATTTATGGCTATGTAAATATACTTTGATTGATTGATGATATCGTTGAGTGCCGGAATTGATTCCCAGGTACCAAAAATAATGTTGGTACTGTATCAGTTCAAATGATTCCCAGGTACCAAAAAATATATATATATTTTCAAGGTGTGGCGGTAATAAAAATGCTGTGGCGGTGCGCCACATTTAATTACATTAAAACCTCTAAAGGTTTAGTTGGCCACATGTGTGGACAGCACCTTTTAGCCCTTATTTCCAAAATTGTGTACACTACTGAATTGGGGTCTTTTGGCCACTTATGTGGACACTTATACTGCCATCTGGTGGTGTCAGAAGAGTATAACATACAATGGAATTTGGAAAAAAAAAAAAAGTGTAAATTAAGAATTAGCATGTCACTATACATGAAGTACACATTTGTGTGCTTATGGACTAAGTACATCATATCAAAAGATGATTTTTAGTTTTTTATTCTAATTAGGGTCCAATAAGCCCAAATAGCAAAGAGAAATTTAAAAAAACCATGTAAACAAACAGCTTGGGCCTTAAGAGGTTATGTAAAATTTTCACAATCTCTTTTTTTTCACAATGTCTTTCAAATAAATTAGTTTTAGTCCAAAACATGCATTAAATTCAAGTATAATATTCATCCTTGTTGTGCTTGTGCAGCCCTTTGAGATACTTGTGATTTATGGCTATGTAAATATACTTTGATTGATTGATGATATCGTTGAGTACCGGAATTGATTCCCAGGTACCAAAAATAATGTTGGTACTGTATCAGTTCAAATGATTCCCAGGTACCAAAAAATATATATATATTTTCAAGGTGTGGCGGTAATAAAAATGCTGTGGCGGTGCGCCACATTTAATTACATTAAAACCTCTAAAGGCTTAGTTGGCCACATGCGTGGACAGCACCTTTTAGCTCTCATTTCCAAAATTGTGTACACTACTGAATTGGGGTCTTTTGGCCACTTATGTGGACACTTATACTGCCATCTGGTGGTGTCAGAAGACTATAACATACAATGGAATTTGGGGGGAAAAAAGTGTAAAAATAAAAATTAGCATGTCACTACACATGAAGTACACATTTGTGTACTTATGGACTAAGTGCATCATATCAAAAGATGGTTTTTAGTTTTTATTCGAATTAGGGTCCAATAAGCCCAAATAGCAAAGAGAAATAAAAAAAAGCATGTAAACAAACAGCTTGGGCCTTAAGAGGTTATGTTAAAATTTTCACAATCTCTTTTTTTCCACAAATTCTTTCAAATAAATTAGTTTTAGTCCAAAACATGCATTAAATTTAAGTATAATATTTTTCCTCCTCGTGGCTTGTGCCGCCCTTTGAGACACTTGTGATTTAGGGCTATGTAAATATACTTTGATTGATTGATGATATCGTTGAGTACCGGAATTGATTCCCAGGTACCAAAATAATTTTTGTACTGTATCTGTTCAAATGATTCCCAGGTACCAAATATATATATATATATTTTCAAGGTGTGGCGGTAAAAAAAAATGCTCTGGCGGCGCGCCACATTTAATTACATTAAAACCTCTAAAGGCTTAGTTGGCCACATGCGTGGACAGCACCTTTTAGCTCTTATTTCCAAAATTGTGTACACTACTGAATTGGGGTCTTATGGTCACTTATGTGGACACTTATACTGCCATCTGGTGGTGTCAGAAGAGTATAACATACAATGGAATTTGGGGGGGAAAAAATTGTAAAAATATAAATTAGCATGTCACTACACATGAAGTACACATTTGTGTACTTATGGACTAAGTACATCATGAAAAGATGGTTTTTAGTTTTTATTCTAATTAGGGTCCAATAAGCCCAAATAGCAAAGAGAAATTAAAAAAAGCTTGTAAACAAACAGCTTGGGCCTTAAGAGGTTATGTAAAATTTTCACAATCTCTTTTTTTTCACAATTTCTTTCAAATAAATTAGTTTTAGTCCAAAACATGCATTCAATTCAAGTATAATATTCATCCTTGTTGTGCTTGTGCAGCCCTTTGAGATACTTGTAATTTAGGGCTATGTAAATATACTTTGATTGATTGATGATATCGTTGAGTACCGGAATTGATTCCCAGGTACCAAAATAATTTTTGTACTGTATCAGTTCAAATGATTCCCAGGTACCAAATATATATATATATATTTTCAAGGTGTGGCGGTAAAAAAAAATGCTCTGGCGGTGCGCCACATTTAATTACATTAAAACCTCTAAAGGTTTAGTGGCCACATGTGTGGACAGCACCTTTTAGCTCTTATTTCCAAAATTGTGTACACTACTGAATTGGGGTCTTTTGGCCACTTATGTGGACACTTATACTGCCATCTGGTGGTGTCAGAAGAGTATAACATACAATGGAATTTGGGTGAAAAAAAGTGTAAAAATAAAAATGAGCATGTCACTACACATGAAGTACACGTTTGTGTACTTATGGACTAAGTGCATCATATCAAAAGATGGTTTTTAGTTTTTATTCTAATTAGGGTTCAATAAGCCCAAATAGCAAAGAGAAATAAAAAAAAGCATGTAAACAAACAGCTTGGGCCTTAAGAGGTTATGTAAAATTTTCACAATCTCTTTTTTTTCACAATTTCTTTCAAATAAATTAGTTTTAGTCCAAAACATGCATTAAATTCAAGTATAATATTCATCCTTGTTGTGCTTGTGCAGCCCTTTGAGACACTTGTGATTTAGGGCTATGTAAATATACTTTGATTGATTGATGATATCGTTGAGTACCGGAATTGATTCCCAGGTACCAAAAATAATGTTGGTACTGTATCAGTTCAAATGATTCCCAGGTACCAAAAAATATATATATATTTTCAAGGTGTGGCGGTAATAAAAATGCTGTGGCGGTGCGCCACATTTAATTACATCAAAACCTCTAAAGGCTTAGTTGGCCACATGCGTGGACAGCACCTTTTAGCTCTCATTTCCAAAATTGTGTACACTACTGAATTGGGGTCTTTTGGCCACTTATGTGGACACTTATACTGCCATCTGGTGGTGTCAGAAGACTATAACATACAATGGAATTTGGGTGAAAAAAAGTGTAAAAATAAAAATGAGCATGTCACTACACATGAAGTACACGTTTGTGTACTTATGGACTAAGTGCATCATATCAAAAGATGGTTTTTAGTTTTTATTGTAATTAGGGTCCAATGTAAACAAACAGCTTGGGCCTTGAGAGGGTATGGGGAAACCCTGAATTATTCTTGATTTGTAATAAATATAATGGTGAAAAATGTCTGTGAAAATAAAATTGATATATAATACATTCAAAAATGTGGAAAAATAATCACAATAGTTGTTAATACTTCCGTAAAAATGCCAGTGATCTAAACTAAGCTAGAAAAGAGATCAAATTCAACTAAACTTGTTACACTAATACCAATCTAATGGATAGATCAAGTTGTCCCATTACTTTTTCTCTCAGGCTAAACATTTTGGTCAGTCGGTCAACAACAAAAAGGAATGTTTTGATGTGGACTTTTTCCACCAGTCAATCAGATCCATTTTGTGACTTCAAAGAGGAAAAAGGCTGCAGACTGTGGATGAGCATTCGCTTTCACTTCTTGTCAGTTCAAGAGTGCGCGCCACCGCTGAGAGGAGGTTTGGGCTTTGAAGTGGTGCCTCCGAGCAGACAATGTTTACATTCTTCCTGCACGTCACCCCAACAAGACACTCCTGTCTCGATTAAGACCATGGCAACCAAAGCTTCTTGGCGGCTGAACTATACTAAGAAAATACTAGTAGTATTACAAATAGTCAGCATGCATGTCAACATTGATTGTGCAGTGTGAGCTTATACTTTAATTCTTCATAATGTTTTCATCATCAATCGTTGCCGCATTTAGGCCCAATTTAGTAATAATGGTTTAGTTTATATACTAAACATTTTTGCACAATTTGACATGTCTCAAAAAGAGTAGTTTAGTATTTAGATAATTAATTAAGATTAATAATTGTGTATTAATATTTTTGTATTAAATGTTTCTAATTTTGTATTCATTTTTGTTTTTGCCATTTTTTAAGCATTTATGCTTAAACAAACCATATTTTAAATGGTTTATAGTGAATACCTACAGTCTTCATTTATCTTATGTTTTCTTAATCTATTTTTATTTTATGTTATGTGTAATTTTATTTTATTCATATTTAGAAGATATAATTTTTTTTTATTTAGCACATTTTCAAAAATGTATTAAACATTTTTGCACAATTTGACATGTCTCAAAAAGAGTAGTTTAATATTTAGACAGTTAATTAAGATTAATAATTATGTGTATTAATATTTTTGTATCAAATGTTTCTAATTTTGTATTCATTTTTGTTTTTGCCATTTTTTAAGCATTTATGCTTAAACAAACCATAAAAAACACATTTTAAATGGTTTATAGTGAATACCTACAGTCTTCATTTGTCTTATGTTTTCGTAATCTATTTTTATTTTATGTTATGTGTAATTTTATTTTATTCATATTTAGAAGATATATTTTTTTTTATTTAGCACTTTTTCAAAAATGTAGTAAACATTTTTGCACAATTGCACAATTTGACATGTCTCAAAAAGAGTAGTTTAATATTTAGACAATTAATTAAGATGAATAATTATGTGTATTAATATTTTTGTATTAAATGTTTCTAATTTTGTATTCATTTTTGTTTTTGCCATTTTTTAAGCATTTATGCTTAAACAAACCATATTTTAAATAGTTTATAGTGAATACCTACAGTCTTCATTTATCTTATGTTTTCTTAATCTATTTTTATTTTATGTTATGTCTAATTTTATTTTATTCATATTTAGAAGATATCATTTTTTTTTATTTAGCACATTTTCAAAAATGTATTAAACATTTTTGCACAATTTGACAGGTCTCAAAAAGAGTAGTTTAATATTTAGACAGTTAATTATGATTAATAATTATGTGTATTAATATTTTTGTATTAAATGTTTCTAATTTTGTATTCATTTTTGTTTTTGCCATTTTTTAAGCATTTATGCTTAAACAAACCATAAAAAACACATTTTAAATGGTTTATAGTGAATACCTACAGTATTCATTTATCTTATGTTTTCTTAATCTATTTTTATTTTATGTTGTGTAATTTTATTTTATTCATATTTAGAAGATATCATTTTTTTTATTTAGCACATTTTCAAAAATGTATTAAACATTTTTGCACAATTGCACAATTTGACATGTCTCAAAAAGAGTAGTTTAATATTTAGACAATTAATTAAGATTAATAATTATGTGTATTAATATTTTTGTATTAAATGTTTCTAATTTTGTATTCATTTTTGTTTTTGCCATTTTTTAAGCATTTATGCTTAAACAAACCATATTTTAAATAGTTTATAGTGAATACCTACAGTCTTCATTTATCTTATGTTTTCTTAATCTATTTTTATTTTATGTTATGTCTAATTTTATTTTATTCATATTTAGAAGATATCATTTTTTTTTATTTAGCACATTTTCAAAAATGTATTAAACATTTTTGCACAATTTGACAGGTCTCAAAAAGAGTAGTTTAATATTTAGACAATTAATTAAGATTAATAATTATGTGTATTAATATTTTTGTATTAAATGTTTCTAATTTTGTATTCATTTTTGTTTTTGCCATTTTTTAAGCATTTATGCTTAAACAAACCATAAAAAACACATTTTAAATGGTTTATAGTGAATACCTACAGTCTTCATTTATCTTATGTTTTCTTAATCTATTTTTATTTTATGTTGTGTGTAATTTTATTTTATTCATATTTAGAAGATATAATTTTTTTTTATTTAGCACATTTTCAAAAATGTATTAAACATTTTTGCACAATTTGACATGTCTCAAAAAGATTGTTTAATATTTAGACAGTTAATTAAGATTAATAATTATGTGTATTAATATTTTTGTATTAAATGTTTCTAATTTTGTATTCATTTTTGTTTTTGCCATTTTTTAAGCATTTATGCTTAAACAAACCATAAAAAACACATTTTAAATGGTTAATAGTGAATACCTACAGTCTTCATTTATCTTATGTTTTCTTAATCTATTTTTATTTTATGTTATGTGTAATTTTATTTTATTCATATTTAGAAGATATCATTTTTTTTTATTTAGCACATTTTCAAAAATGTATTAAACATTTTTGCACAATTGCACAATTTGACAGGTCTCAAAAAGAGTAGTTTAATATTTAGACAATTAATTAAGATTAATAATTATGTGTATTAATATTTTTGTATTAAATGTTTCTAATTTTGTATTCATTTTTGTTTTTGCCATTTTTTAAGCATTTATGCTTAAACAAACCATAAAAACCACATTTTAAATGGTTTATAGTGAATACCTACAGTCTTCATTTATCTTATGTTTTCTTAATCTATTTTTATTTTATGTTATGTGTAATTTTATTTTATTCATATTTAGAAGATATCATTTTTTTTTATTTAGCACATTTTCAAAAATGTATTAAACATTTTTGCACAATTGCACAATTTGACATGTCTCAAAAAGAGTAGTTTAATATTTAGACAATTAATTAAGATTAATAATTATGTGTGTTAATATTTTTGTATTAAATGTTTCTAATTTTGTATTCATTTTTGTTTTTGCCATTTTTTAAGCATTTATGCTTAAACAAACCATAAAAAAACACATTTTAAATGGTTTATAGTGAATACCTACAGTCTTCATTTATCTTATGTTTTCTTAATCTATTTTTATTTTATGTTATGTGTAATTTTATTTTATTCATATTTAGAAGATATAATTTTTTTTTATTTAGCACATTTTCAAAAATGTATTAAACATTTTTGCACAATTGCACAATTTGACAGGTCTCAAAAAGAGTAGTTTAATATTTAGACAATTAATTAAGATTAATAATTATTACGCCGCCCATTAATTCATGCATTTATTCATCCCTTCAAGTAGTTCTGTATTTTATTATGTAACATCTTTATTTTACATATTAGTAATGAATAATGAGAGATACATGTACAATATTTTTATTTGAATATTTTGTAATATTATTTTAATTAATTCATAATTTTTGAGGGGCCTAAATTTTCCCGTGTTAAAGTGTTCGGATTTTAAATACCTTTTTTATTTTATATATTAATAATAATTCATGATACATAGTTAAATACAAAATGTTATATAAAAATTTTTAATTTTTTAGACTTTAATTTTCCCACATTAGGGTCCAGACTTTTTACGTTTTTATTTTATAAATTAGTAGTAATTTATGGAAACAAAATATAAATTTATATAAATATTTTTTTTTGAATATTTTGTATCATTATTTTAATTAATTCATCATTTTTGAGGGTCCTAAATTTTCCCGTGTTAAAGTGTTCGGATTTTAAATACCTTTTTTATTTTATATATTAATAATAATTCATGATACATAGTTAAATACAAAATGTTATGTAAAAAATGTTAATTTTTTAGGCTTTAATTTTCCCACATTAGGGTCCAGACTTTATACGTTTTTATTTTATAAATTAGTAGTAATTTATGGAAAAAAAATATAAATTTTATTGTACGTTTTATTTTAATAAATACATTTATTTATTTGAATTTTCCCGTTTTAGAGAGTACATAATATTGTTTTTATTTGAATATTTTGTATTATTATTTTAATTCATTCATCATTTTTGAGGGGCCTAAATTTTCCCGTGTTAAAGTGTTCGGATTTTAAATACCTTTTTTATTTTATATATTGATAATAATTCATGATATATAGTTAAATACAAAATGTTATGTAAAAAATGTTAATTTTTTAGACTTTAATTTTCCCACATTAGGGTCCAGACTTTTTACTTTTTTATTTTATAAATTAGTAGTAATTTATGTAAACAAAACATAAATTTTATTGTACGTTTTATTTTAATAAATACATTTATTTATTTATTTATTTGAATTTTCCCGTTTTAGAGAGTACATAATATTGTTTTATTTGAATATTTTGTATTATTATTTTAATTCATTCATCATTTTTGAGGGGCCTAAATTTTCCCGTGTTAAAGTGTTCGGATTTTAAATACCTTTTTTATTTTATATATTAATAATAATTCATGATATATAGTTAAATACAAAATGTTATGTAAAAAATGTTAATTTTTTAGACTTTAATTTTCCCACATTAGGGTCCAGACTTTTTACGTTTTTATTTTATAAATTAGTAGTAATTTATGTAAACAAAACATAAATTTTATTGTACGTTTTATTTTAATAAATACATTTATTTATTTATTTATTTGAATTTTCCCGTTTTAGAGAGTACATAATATTGTTTTTATTTGAATATTTTGTATCATTATTTTAATTAATTCATCATTTTTGAGGGTCCTAAATTTTCCCGTGTTAAAGTGTTCGGATTTTAAATACCTTTTTTATGTTATATATTAATAATGATTCATGATATATAGTTAAATACAAAATGTTATGTAAAAAATGTTAATTTTTTAGACTTTAATTTTCCCACATTAGGGTCCAGACTTTTTACGTTTTTATTTTATAAATTAGTAGTAATTTATGGAAACAAAATATAAATTTTATTGTACGTTTTATTTTAATAAACACATTTATTTATTTATTTATTTGAATTTTCCCGTTTTAGAGAGTACATAATGTTGTTTTTATTTGAATATTTTGTATTATTATTTTAATTCATTCATCATTTTTGAGGGGCCTAAATTTTCCCGTGTTGAAGTGTTCGGATTTTAAATACCTTTTTTATTTTATATATTAATAATAATTCATGATATATATAGTTAAATACAAAATGTTATGTAAAAAATGTAAATTTTTTAGGCTTTAATTTTCCCACATTAGGGTCCAGACTTTTTACGTTTTTATTTTATAAATTAGTAGTAATTTATGGAAACAAAATATAAATTTATATAAATATTTTTCTTTGAATATTTTGTATTATTATTTTAATTCATTCATCATTTTTGAGGGGCCTAAATTTTCCCGTGTTAAAGTGTTCAGATTTTAAACACCTTTTTTATGTTATATATTAATAATAATTCATGATATATAGTAAAATACAAAATGTTATGTCAAAAATGTTAATTTTTTAGGCTTTAATTTTCCCACATTAGGGTCCAGACTTTTTACGTTTTTATTTTATAAATTAGTAGTAATTTATGGAAACAAAATATAAATTTTATTGTACGTTTTATTTTAATAAACACATTTATTTATTTATTTATTTGAATTTTCCCGTTTTAGAGAGTACATAATATTGTTTTTATTTGAATATTTTGTATTATTATTTTAATTAATCCATAATTTTTGAGGGGCCTAAATTTTCCCGTGTTAAAGTGTTCGGATTTTAAATACCTTTTTTATTTATATATTAATAATAATTCATGATACATAGTTAAATACAAAATGTTATGTAAAAAATGTTAATTTTTTAGACTTTAATTTTCCCACATTAGGGTCCAGACTTTTTACGTTTTTATTTGATAAATTAGTAGTAATTTATGGAAACAAAATATAAATTTTATTGTACGTTTTATTTTAATAAATACATTTATTTATTTATTTATTTGAATTTTCCCGTTTTAGAGAGTACATAATATTGTTTTTATTTGAATATTTTGTATCATTATTTTAATTCATTCATCATTTTTGAGGGGCCTAAATTTTCCCGTGTTAAAGTGTTCGGATTTTAAATACCTTTTTTATTTTATATATTAATAATAATTCATGATACATAGTTAAATACAAAATGTTATGTAAAAAATGTTAATTTTTTTAGGCTTTAATTTTCCCACATTAGGGTCCAGACTTTTTACGTTTTTATTTTATAAATTAGTAGTAATTTATGGAAACAAAATATAAATTTATATAAAAATTTTTTTTTTGAATATTTTGTATTGTTATTTTAATTAATTCCTAATTTTTGAGAGGCCTAAATTTTCCCGTGTTAAAGTGTTCGGATTTTAAATACCTTTTTTTATTTTATACATTAATAATAATTCATGATATATAGTTAAATACAAAATGTTATGTAAAAAATGTTAATTGTTTAGGCTTTAATTTTCCCACATTAGGGTCCAGACTTTTTACGTTTTTATTTTATAAATTAGTAGTAATTTATGGAAACAAAATATAAATTTATATAAATATTTTTTTTTTGAATATTTTGTATTATTATTTTAATTAATTCATAATTTTTGAGGGGCCTAAATTTTCCCGTGTTAAAGTGTTCAGATTTTAAACACCTTTTTTATGTTATATATTAATAATAATTCATGATATATAGTTAAATACAAAATGTTATGTAAAAAATGTTAATTTTTTTAGACTTTAATTTTCCCACATTAGGGTCCAGACTTTTTACGTTTTTATTTTATAAATTAGTAGTAATTTATGGAAACAAAATATAAATTTATATAAATTTTTTTTTTTGAATATTTTGTATTATTATTTTAATTAATCCATAATTTTTGAGGGGCCTAAATTTTCCCGTGTTAAAGTGTTCGGATTTTAAATACCTTTTTTATTTTATATATTAATAATAATTCATGATATATAGTTAAATACAAAATGTTATGTCAAAAATGTTAATTTTTTAGGCTTTAATTTTCCCACATTAGGGTCCAGACTTTTTACGTTTTTATTTTATAAATTAGTAGTAATTTATGGAAACAAAATATAAATTTTATTGTACATTTTATTTTAATAAATACATTTATTTATTTATTTATTTGAATTTTCCCGTTTTAGAGAGTACATAATATTGTTTTTATTTGAATATTTTGTATCATTATTTTAATTAATTCATCATTTTTGAGGGGCCTAAATTTTCCCGTGTTAAAGTGTTCGGATTTTAAATACCTTTTTTATTTTATATATTAATAATGATTCATGATATATAGTTAAATACAAAATGTTATGTAAAAAATTTTACTTTTTTAGACTTTAATTTTCCCACATTAGGGTCCAGACTTTTTACGTTTTTATTTTATAAATTAGTAGTAATTTATGGAAACAAAATATAAATTTTATTGTACGTTTTATTTTAATAAATACATTTATTTATTTGAATTTTCCCGTTTTAGAGAGTACATAATATTGTTTTTATTTGAATATTTTGTATTATTATTTTAATTAATTCATAATTTTTGAGGGGCCTAAATTTTCCCGTGTTAAAGTGTTCGGATTTTAAATACCTTTTTTATTTTATATATTAATATTAATTCATGATACATAGTTAAATACAAAATGTTATGTAAAAAATGTTAATTTTTTTAGGCTTTAATTTTCCCACATTAGGGTCCAGACTTTTTACGTTTTTATTTTATAAATTAGTAGTAATTTATGGAAACAAAATATAAATTTTATTGTACGTTTTATTTTAATAAATACATTTATTTATTTGAATTTTCCCGTTTTAGAGAGTACATAATATTGTTTTTATTTGAATATTTTGTATTATTATTTTAATTCATTCATAATTTTTGAGGGGCCTAAATTTTCCCGTGTTAAAGTGTTCGGATTTTAAATACCTTTTTTATTTTATATATTAATAATAATTCATGATATATAGTTAAATACAAAATATTATGTAAAAAATGTTAATTTTTTAGGCTTTAATTTTCCCACATTAGGGTCCAGACTTTTTACGTTTTTATTTTATAAATTAGTAGTAATTTATGGAAACAAAATATAAATTTATATTAAAAAAATTTTTTGAATATTTTGTATTATTATTTTAATTCATTCATCATTTTTGAGGGGCCTAAATTTTCCCGTGTTGAAGTGTTCGGATTTTAAATACCTTTTTTATTTTATATATTAATAATAATTCATGATATATAGTTAAATACAAAATGTTATGTAAAATTTTTTAATTTTTTAGGCTTTAATTTTCCCACATTAGGGTCCAGACTTTTTACGTTTTTATTTTATAAATTAGTAGTAATTTATGGAAACAAAATATACATTTTATTGTACGTTTTATTTTAATAAATACATTTATTTATTTGAATTTTCCCGTTTTAGAGAGTACATAATATTGTTTTTATTTGAATATTTTGTATTATTATTTTAATTAATTATGTGGGCTTTGTACCGAGGATGTCGTTGTGGCTTGTGCAGCCCTTTGAGACACTTGTGATTTAGGGCTATATAAATAAAGATTGATTGATTGATGATTGATAATCCATAATTTTTGAGGGGCCTAAATTTTCCAGTGTTAAAGTGTTCGGATTTTAAATACCTTTTTTATTTTATATATTAATAATAATTCATGATATATAGTTAAATACAAAATGTTATGTAAAAAATGTTAATTTTTTAGGCTTTAATTTTCCCACATTAGGGTCCAGACTTTTTACGTTTTTATTTTATAAATTAGTAGTAATTTATGGAAACAAAATATAAATTTTATTGTACTTTTTTTTTTAATAAATACATTTATTTATTTATTTATTTGCTTGAATTTTCCCGTTTTAGAGAGTACATAATATTGTTTTTTAATGTTTATTTCATTTTATATTAAATACCACAGTTGACTGGATGGAAGTAATTTCGGTATCAACCACAAGATGGTGCTAAATCCCACCCTTACTTGTGTTTGACTGTCCTCTGGAATGAGGTTTATTTCCCTCCCTGTTGGAGGGTGTACCATAAATTGCATGTGTGTATGACTCTGCAAATGAGCCATGACTTAGACATGAGCGATGGCCCAGATTGCAACACAAGCACTGTGTGCCTCATGCAAAAAAAAAAAAAAAAAAAAGATAGCATGCACACGTCCCCATGTTGCACACAACTCCAATGTCCTTTGTCTATTCCATCACTGCTGTAACTCACACTATCATCTGCAAGTTGATTTTTCTCGTGGCCTGTCATTAATCACGCCCGCTTTTATTTTCTCAGACATTTTATTTTGAAAATGAAAAACAGACATGCTGAGATGTAATCCAGCCTGTTATGCAACAAGCGTGCCCACATGGCCTGCCAGCCTGCATGACTGGAGAAGTTCCTTTCAACATATTGTAAATACAATCAGGTGACCCAATATGAGGAAGTTTAGCGGGCGTGAGGAAGTTTGAGGAGGAAGATTTTTCTTGCTGTGTCATTCTGACCTTCCACCAGTGAACAAAGAAAACAAAAAACCTATTCCAGATGTTTTCTTTACTTTGGATCAAGACGGGTGGCTGATATTGATTATTATAGAGACAATATCCCATTGGCTAATTGATTGAATTTGATTTTTAAGTTGAATAATAATACCAACCCTCAAATAATAATCATAACAATAAAAACTGCATGTACTCCTCCTCACAATAATGATCAGAGTTATGCCATTTTTCAATAAATATTTTTTATTGCTTTTTTGCATTTTTTAATAATAAATGAAACAATTAATTAATTAAACGGCGTTAATTAACTTCCTGTCAAAAGAGAAAAATAATTTTCCTTAGTGCATTATTATTGTCATATAATTATGATTATTTTTTATTAGTAGTAGTATGATTATTGTTATAATTATTATATAGGCAAGCTAAGCCTGTTAATAATAATCATAACAATAAAAACGATATATACTCCTCCTTACAATAATGATCATAATTATGCCCTTTTTTTTTTCAATAAAAATTGTGCAACATGTTTGCTATGTTTATGTTATTATCCTACATTATTTAAACTAAATTAAACACATGTTTTGTTTTGTTTTGTTTTAAATATACGGCGTTTTTATTGCTGTTTTGCATTTTTTAATAAAAATTCAACAATGAATTAATTAAACGGCGTTAATTAACTTCCTGTCAAAAGAGAAAAACAATTTGCCTTTGTGCATTATTATTGTCATATAATTATGATTATTGTTTATTAGAAGTAGTATGATTATTGTTATAATTATTATATAGGCACGCTAATGCCTGTTAATAATAATCATAACAATAAAAACAATATATACTCCTCCTCACAATAATGATCATAATTACGCCATTTTTTTTCAATAAAAATAGTGCAAAAATGTTTGCTATGTTTATGTTATTATCCTACTTTTTTTTTAAACTAAATCAAACACATGTTTTGTTTTGTTTTGTTTTAAATAAACTGCGTTTTTATTGCTGTTTTGCATTTTTTAATAAAATTTCAACAATTAATTAATTAAACGGCGTTAATTAACTTCCTGTCAAAAGAGAAAAACAATTTGCCTTTGTGCATTATTATTGTCATAATAATTATGATTATTTTTTATTAGTAGTAGTATGATTATTGTAATAATTATTATATAGGCAAGCTAAGCCTGTTAATAATAATCATAACAATAAAAAAGATGTATACTCCTCCTTACAATAATGATCATAATTACGCCATTAAATTGTGCAACATATTTGCTATGTTTATGTTATTATCCTACATTTTTTTAAACTACATTTAACACATGTTTTGTTTTAAATATACGGCGTTTTTATTGCTGTTTTGCATTTTTTTTAATAAAAATTAAACCATTAATTAATTAAACGACGTTAATTAACTTCCTGTCAAAAGAGAAAAATAATTTTCCTTAGTGCATTATTATTGTCATAATAATTATGATTATTTTTTATTAGTAGTAGTATGATTATTGTTATAATTATTATATAGGCAAGCTAAAGCCTGTTAATAATAATCATAACAATAAAAACGATATATACTCCTCCTCACGATATGTTATTATCCTAAATTTTTTTAAACTACATTTAACACATGTTTTGTTTTGTTTTGTTTTAAATATACGGCGTTTTTATTGCTGTTTTGCATTTTTTAATAAAAATTAAACCATTAATTAATTAAACGGCGTTAATTAACTTTCTGTCAAAAGAGAAAAATAATTTTCCTTAGTGCATTATTATTGTCATATAATTATGATTATTTTTTATTAGTAGTAGTATGATTATTGCTATAATTATTATATAGGCAAGCTAATGCCTGTCAATAATAATCATAACAATATATACTCCTCCTTACAATAATGATCATAATTATGCCCTTTTTTTTTTTTTTCAATAAAAATTGTGCAACATGTTTGCTATGTTTATGTTATTATCCTACATTTTTTAAAACAACATTAAACACATGTTTTGTTTTGTTTTAAATATACAGCGTTTTCTTTTTGCTGTTTTGCATTTTTTAATCAAAATTCAACAATGAATTAACTAAACGGCGTTAATTAACTTCCTGTTAAAAGAGAAAAATAATTTGCCTTTGTGCATTATTATTGTCATAATAATTATGATTATTTTTTATTAATAGTAGTATTATTGTTATAATTATTATATAGGCAAGCTAATGCCTGTTAATAATAATCATAACAATAAAAACGATATATACTCCTCCTCACAATAATGATCATAATTACGCCTTTTTTTTCAATAAAAATAGTGCAAAAATGTTTGCTATGTTTATGTTATCATCCTACTTTTTTTAAAACTACATTAAACACATGTTTTGTTTTGTTTTAAATAAACAGCGTTTTTATTGCTGTTTTGCATTTTTTAATAAAAATTCAACAATTAATTAATTAAACGGCATTAATTAACTTCCTGTCAAAAGAGAAAAACTATTTGCCTTTGTGCATTATTATTGTCATATAATTATGATTATTTTTTATTAGTAGTAATATCATTATTGTTATAATTATTATATAGGCAAGCCAAGTTTTACAGGTTTTGTTACACACAAGGCAGGTAGTATAATATATATAAGTGTTTTATTTTGAAACCATTTTTTCCCCTTTATTTATTTTTGTCCTTTTTTGCATCTTTAATTAGATTTTCAGCACAATCCCATTCAAGAGCAGACAAACGTTACAGGGAGACAGAACAGGATCGTTTCTAAAAAAAAACAAAAAACGTTTGTCTTAGTCTTTTTTAATAATCCCAGAGGTGAAATTAAGATTTTCAGCACAATCCCATTCAAGAGCAGACAAACATTACAGGGAGACAGAACAGGATCATTTCTAAAAAAAAAAAAATTAAAAAAAAAGTTTGTCTGAGTCTTTTTTAATAATCCCGAGGGGAAATTAAGATTTTCAGCACAATCCCATTCAAGAGCAGACAAATCATTACAGGGAGACAGAACAGGATCGTTTCTAAAAAAAAAAATTTAAAAAAAGAAAAAAAAAGTTTGTCTAAATCTTTTTTTAATAATCCCAGAGGGGAAATTAAGATTTTCAGCACAATCCCATTCAAGAGCAGACAAACATTACAGGGAGACAGAACAGAATCAAACATTACAGGGAGACAGAACAGGATCGTTTCTAAAATACAAAAGTTTGTCTGAGTCTTTTTTAATAATCCCCGAGGGGAAATTAAGATTTTCAGCACAATCCCATTCAAGAGCAGACAAATCATTACAGGGAGACAGAACAGGATCGTTTCTAAAAAAAAAAAAAAAAAAACAGTTTGTCTAAGTCTTTTTTAATAATCTCCGAGGGGAAATTAAGATTTTCAGCACAATCCCATTCAAGAGCAGACAAACATTACAGGGAGACAGAACAGAATCAAACATTACAGGGAGACAGAACAGGATCGTTTCTAAAAAAAAAAAAAGAAAACAGTTTGTCTAAGTCTTTTTTAATAATCTCCGAGGGGAAATTAAGATTTTCAGCACAATCCCATTCAAGAGCAGACAAACATTACAGGGAGACAGAACAGAATCAAACAATACAGGGAGACAGAACAGGATCGTTTCTAAAATAAAAAAGTTTGTCTAAGTCTTTTTTAATAATCCCCGAGGGGAAATTAAGATTTTCAGCACAATCCCATTCAAGAGCAGACAAATCATTACAGGGAGACAGAACAGGATCGTTTCTAAAAAAAAAAAAAGAAAACAGTTTGTCTAAGTCTTTTTTAATAATCTCCGAGGGGAAATTAAGATTTTCAGCACAATCCCATTCAAGAGCAGACAAACATGACAGGGAGACAGAACAGGATCAAACATTACAGGGAGACAGAACAGGAGCGTTTCTAAAAAAAAAAAGAAGTTTGTCTAAGTCTTTTTTAATAATCCCTGAGGGGAAATTAAGATTTTCAGCACAATCCCATTCAAGAGCAGACAAACATTACAGGGAGACAGAACAGGATCGTTTCTAAAAAAAAAAAAAAAAAAGTTTGTCTAAGTCTTTTTTAATAATCCCCGAGGGGAAATTAAGATTTTCAGCACAATCCCATTCAAGAGCAGACAAACATTACAGAGGGACAGAACAGGATCAAACATTACAGGGAGACAGAACAGGATCCTTAATGGATATCCTTTCCAAACAGGATGTTGCATCTGAATGCCCATTTTGCCCCTGTCCATTATTATAAGCAAGGTAATGTCATTATCAGCGTATTCAAGTTTTGTTGACCACAATAATATTCACAACAAATAGTATTAGTTATATTTTTACATATTACTTATGTGTACTATTTTGCATCTTTAATTAGCCTTAACAAACTACTTTGCAGTGAACTTTGTGCTTTATTATAGTCCAAGCTTTAGAATGTGTGTCATACATAATAAGGCAGTTGTTAAAGATACACATAATAAAAGTATAGGCAGCATTTAGGTATGAAAAATGCATTTTAATTACCTGTAGTTTTGGAGGATGATCGCTTTCTTCTGTATTTGAAGCCACTGTTTACGTTTTGTCATTCCTAGAAGTATGGGCAAGTGAAAGGGCCCGAGATTTAAACCCATGTGAGTTTCCTCTTTTTCGGGCATCTTGGAGCTGGGTGCAAACGGAAGTGACCCATAATTCTTCTCCAACATGTCGAGGATGAGGACGATGAGTCATTGTTGCTTCCTTCACGCCGATCACATGTTTTAGTAGACTTTTCTGTGGTTGGAGTAGTGGTGTCCCGATCCCATGTCAGGAAAAAAAAAAGAAAACAGGAGCTACACAACACCTAAGTACACACTAGCACACAAGCTAGAGAAAACCCCGATCTAAAATGAGTTTGACACCCCTGATATACAGTATTTTTTGGAGTATAAGTCGCACCGGAGTATAAGACGCACCTGCCAAAAATGCATAATAAAGAAGGAAAAAAACAAGTATAAGTCGCACTGGAGCCCGGTCAAACTATGAAGAAAACTGCGATTTATAGTCCGAAAATAACGGTAAAGCCAACTTGCTTTTCCACTCGTCTGGTACTTTAATAAACAATTGTGACCACTAGGTGTCGCCAAAACGTAAATAAACACTCCACTTCAATCAGAATCAGAAATACTGTATTAATCCCCGAGGGGAAATTATATTTTTCAGCACAATCCCATACAAGAGTAGACAAACATTACAGGGAGACAGAACAGGATCAAACATTACAGGGAGACAGAACAGGATCGTTTCTAAAAATAAAAAAAATGTTTGTCTTAGTCTTTTTTAATAATCCCTGAGGGGAAATTAAGATTTTCAGCACAATCCCATTCAAGAGCAGACAAACATTACAGGGAGACAGAACAGGATCGTTTCTAAAAAAAAAAAAAAAAAAACGTTTGTCATAGTCTTTTTTGATCATCCTTGAGGTGAAATTAAAGATTTTCAGCACAATCCCATTCAAGAGCAGACAAACATTACAGGGAGACAGAACAGGATCGTTTCTAAAAAAAAAAAAAAATAAATAAATAAATAAAGTTTGTCTAAGTCTTTTTTAATAATCCCTGAGGGGAAATTAACATTTTCAACACAATCCCATTCAAGAGCAGACAAACATTACAGGGAGGCAGAACAGGATCAAACATTACAGCGAGACTGAACAGTATTGTTTCTAAAAAATAAAAATAAAAGTTTGTCTAAGTCTTTTTTAATAATCCCAAAGGGAAATTAAGATTTTCAGCACAATCCCATTCAAGAGCAGACAAACGTTACAGGGAGACAGAACAGGATCAAACATTACAGGCAGACAGAACAGAATCGTTTTTAAAAAAAAAAAAAAGTTTGTCTAAGTCTTTTTTAATAATCCCTGAGGGGAAATTAAGATTTTCAGCACAATCCCATTCAAGAGCAGACAAACGTTACAGGGAGACAGAACAGGATCAAACATTACAGCGAGACTGAACAGGATTGTTTCTAAAATAGAAAAAGAAAATGTGTTTGTCTAAATCTTTTTTAATAATCCCCGAGGTGAAATTAAGATTTTCAGCACAATCCCATTCAAGAGCAGACAAACGTTACAGGGAGACAGAACAGGATCATTTCTAAAAAAAAAACAAACAAAAAAAACGTTTGTCTTAGTCTTTTTTAATAATCCCTGAGGTGAAATTAAGATTTTCAGCACAATCCCATTCAAGAGCAGACAAACATTACAGGGAGACAGAACAGGATCAAACATTACAAGGAGACAGAACAGGATCGTTTCTAAAAAAATTTAAAAAATTTAAAGTTTGTCTAAGTCTTTTTTAATAATCCCCGAGGAGAAATTAAGATTTTCAGCACAATCCCATACAAGAGCAGACAAACATTACAGGGAGACAGAACAGGATCGTTTCTAGAAAAAATAAATAAATAAAAAGTTTGTCTTAGTCTTTTTTAATAATCCCCAAAGGGAAATTAAGATTTTCAGCACAATCCCATACAAGAGCAGACAAACATTACAGGGAGACAGAACAGGATCGCTGACGGGTCTGCCAACTTCGGGCGCCCCTTACAAAAAAGGTGAGAAACAGTATATATCTCATTAAATATTTCAAATATATGTTTTTACAAAAATAAATGAATACAAATGTTTTCAAAATCACAAAGTAATATTGAATTATTAAATACAAAAATATAAATAAATAGTTAGTGTTTTCATTCTTACAGTTCTTTGGGTAATTTCACAATAATTCAAACGATCCACACTACAAAATAATAAAACTATGTATTATGATTACTGCTTATATTGGATTGTTTTGGGGGGGAACAGGTTTGGGGGCCATGGATGAAGTGCTGGCTGTCCAGAGTCGGGACCCGGGGTGGACCGCTCGCCTGTGCATCAGTTGGGGACATCTCTACGCTGCTGACCTGTCTCCGCTCGGGATGGTGTCCTGCTGGCCCCACTATGGACTGGACTCTCACTATTATGTTAGATCCACTATGGACTGGACTCTCACAATATTATGTTAGATCCACTATGGACTGGACTCTCACACTATTATGTTAGATCCACTATGGACTAGACTCTCACTATTATGTTAGATCCACTATGGACTGGACTTTCACACTATTATGTTAGATCCACTATTGACTGGACTCTCACTATTATGTTAGATCCACTATGGACTGGACTCTCACTATTATGTTAGATCCACTATGGACTGGACTCTCACTATTATGTTAGATCCACTATGGACTGGACTTTCACTATTATGTTAGATCCACTATGGACTGGACTCTCACTATTATGTTGGATCCACTATGGACTGGACTCTCACAATATTATGTTAGATCCACTATGGAGTGGACTCTCACTATTATGTTAGATCCACTATGGACTGGACTCTCACACTATTATGTTAGATCCACTATGGACTGGACTCTCACTATTATGTTAGATCCACTATGGACTGGACTCTCACAATATTATGTTAGATCCACTATGGACTGGACTCTCACAATATTATGTTAGATCCACTATGGAGTGGACTCTCACTATTATGTTAGATCCACTATGGACTGGACTCTCACACTATTATGTTAGATCCACTATGGACTGGACTCTCACTATTATGTTAGATCCACTATGGACTGGACTCTCACAATATTATGTTAGATCCACTATGGAGTGGACTCTCACTATTATGTTAGATCCACTATGGACTGGACTCTCACACTATTATGTTAGATCCACTATGGACTGGACTCTCACTATTATGTTAGATCCACTATGGACTGGACTCTTACTGTTATGTTAGATCCACTATGGACTGGACTCTCACTATTATGTTAGATCCACTATGGACTGGACTCTCACTATTATGTTAGATCCACTATGGACTGGACTCTCACTATTATGTTAGATCCACTATGGACTGGACTCTCACTATTATGTTAGATCCACTATGGACTGGATTTTCACAATATTATGTTAGATCCACTATGGACTGGACTCTCACTATTATGTTAGATCCACTATGGACTGGACTCTCACACTATTATGTTAGATCCACTATGGACTGGACTCTCACTATTATGTTAGATCCACTATGGACTGGACTCTCACTATTATGTTAGATCCACTATGGACTGGACTCTCACTATTATGTTAGATCCACTATGGACTGGACTCTCACAATATTATGTTAGATCCACTATGGACTGGACTCTCACTATTATGTTGGATCCACTATGGACTGGACTCTCACACTATTATGTTAGATCCACTATGGACTGGACTCTCACTATTATGTTAGATCCACTATGGACTGGACTCTCACTATTATGTTAGATCCACTATGGACTGGACTCTCACAATATTATGTTAGATCCACTATGGACTGGACTCTCACTATTATGTTAGATCCACTATGGACTGGACTCTCACAATATTATGTTAGATCCACTATGGACTGGACTCTCACTATTATGTTAGATCCACTATGGACTGGACTCTCACACTATACAAAAACAATTTGAAATGTGGACTCGTCAGACCACAGAACACTTTTCCACTTTGTATCAGTCCATCTTAGACGAGCTCAGGCCCAGCGAAGCCGACGGCGTTTCTGGGTGTTGTTGATAAACGGTTTTCGCCTTGCATAGGAGAGTTTTAACTTGCACTTACAGATGTAGCGACCAACTGTAGTTACTGACAGTGGGTTTCTGAAGTGTTCCTGAGCCCCATGTGGTGATATCCTTTACACACTGATGTCGCTTGTTGATGCAGCACAGCCTGAGGGATCGAAGGTCACGGGCTTAGCTGCTTACGTGCAGTGATTTCTCCAGATTCTCTGAACCCTTTGATGATATTACGGAGCGTAGATGGTGAAATCCCTAAATTCCTTGCAATAGCTGGTTGAGAAAGGTTTTTCTTAAACTGTTCAACAATTTGCTCACGCATTTGTTGACAAAGTGGTGATCCTCGCCCCATCCTTGTTTGTGAATGACTGAGCATTTCATGGAATCTACTTTTATACCCAATCATGGCACCCACCTGTTCCCAATTTGCCTGCTCACCTGTAGGATGAGATGAGATGAGATCCGCCCGGAGTTCCTTAAGGCTCTGGATGCTGTGGGGCTGTCTTGATTGACAAGACTCTGCAACATCGCGTGGACATCGGGGGCGGTACCTCTGGATTGGCAGACCGGGGTGGTGGTTCCTCTCTTTAAGAAGGGGAACCGGAGGGTGTGTTCCAACTATCGTGGGATCACACTCCTCAGCCTTCCCGGTAAGGTCTATTCAGGTGTACTGGAGAGGAGGCTACGCCGGATAGTCGAACCTCGGATTCAGGAGGAACAGTGTGGTTTTCGTCCTGGTCGTGGAACTGTGGACCAGCTCTATACTCTCGGCAGGGTCCTTGAGGGTGCATGGGAGTTTGCCCAACCAGTCTACATGTGCTTTGTGGACTTGGAGAAGACATTCAACCGTGTCCCTCGGGAAGTCCTGTGGGGAGTGCTCAGAGAGTATGGGGTATCGGACTGTCTGATTGTGGCGGTCTGCTCCCTGTATGATCAGTGCCAGAGCTTGGTCCGCATTGCCGGCAGTAAGTCGGACACGTTTCCAGTGAGGGTTGGACTCCGCCAAGGCTGCCCTTTGTCACCGATTCTGTTCATAAACTTTATGGACAGAATTTCTAGGCGCAGTCAGGGAGTTGAGGGTATCTGGTTTGGTGGCTGCAGGATTAGGTCTCTGCTATTTGCAGATGATGTGGTCCTGATGGCTTCCTCCGGCCAAGATCTTCAGCTCTCACTGGATCGGTTCGCAGCCGAGTGTGAAGCGACTGGGATGGGAATCAGCACCTCCAAGTCCGAGTCCATGGTTCTCGCCCGGAAAAGGGTGGAGTGCCATCTCCGGGTTGGGGAGGAGATCTTGCCCCAAGTGGAGGAGTTCAAGTACCTCGGAGTCTTGTTCACGAGTGAGGGAAAAGTGGATCGTGAGATCGACAGGCGGATCGGTGCGGCGTCTTCAGTAATGCGGACGCTGTATCGATCCGTTGTGGTGAAGAAGGAGCTGAGCCGGAAGGCAAAGCTCTCGATTTACCGGTCGATCTACGTTCCCATCCTCACCTATGGTCATGAGCTTTGGGTCATGACCGAAAGGACAAGATCACGGGTACAAGCGGCCGAAATGAGTTTCCTCCGCCGGGTGGTGGGGCTCTCCCTTAGAGATAGGGTGAGAAGCTCTGTCATCCGGGGGGAGCTCAAAGTAAAGCTGCTGCTCCTCCACATGGAGAGGAGCCAGATGAGGTGGTTCGGGCATCTGGTCAGGATGCCACCCGAATGCCTCCCTAGGGAGGTGTTTCGGGCACGTCCGACCGGTAGGAGGCCACGGGGAAGACCCAGGACACGCTGGGAAGACTATGTCTCCCGGCTGGCCTGGGAACGCCTCGGGATCCCCCTGGGAGGAGCTGGACGAAGTGGCTGGGGAGAGGGAAGTCTGGGCTTCCCTGCTTAGGCTGCTGCCCCCGCGACCCGACCTCGGATAAGCGGAAGAAGATGGATGGATGGATGGAGTTTGAACATCAAATATGTTGTCTTTGTAGCATATTCAACTGAATATGGGTTGAAAATGATTTGCAAATCATTGTATTTTGTTTATATTTACATCTAACACAATTTCCCAACTCATATGGAAACGGGGTTTGTAAGAGTAAATAACTGAACCCCGTCATCTGCAGCTATACCGAACCTTCTGTCCAGTGGCCATGATGTTACTCCCCAAAAATATGAGACTTGACTTTCAAAATGTTGACTGCAATATGACTTTGATGGTCACATGATCTCCTGCATAATGACCGCCAAGGAGCGCGGCGTCCTCCACTGGTGTTGATTGTGTTTGTTCGGCTGATGAAGGAGCAATATGGAGGAGGCTGGATGGCCCCTTGTCCATCGCTTTTTGTAAAAAGAAAGGACACTTCCCGGGAACAAACAGACAAGCATCGGCGTGTGTGTGTGTGTGTGTGTGTGTGTGTGTGTGTGTGTGTGTGTGTGTGTGTGTGTGTGTGTGTGTGTGTGTGTGTGTGTGTGTGTGTGTGTGTGTGTCTGCGTGCGGATTCAAAAGCACTTCATTAGTCGTTTTTCTCCCGGCAGTCTCGCATCTGAAAGAAGTGCTCAATCAGGCCCAAAAAGTGATGCCAGAGGACGCCTCTTCTTCTCACGTGCTCTTCACAAAATGTGTTATCTTAGAGCGGCAACCCTTGAAGAACACACCCGTGTGTCGTTTAAAGCCGTATACGTGAGATTAATATTATTTTGGTTTGTGTTGTTTGTTTTCCATAGAGCAGGCATGAACACTTGATGCGGTTGTTTGGGGCTACAGCCACTAGGGGGCGCCACTTGACCATGCACATTCAAGTCCATTTATAGATTTCCATCCATCCATCCATCCATCTTCTTCCGCTTATCCGAGGTCGGGTCGCGGGGGCAGCAGCCTAAGCAGGGAAGCCCAGACTTTCCTCTCCCCAGCCACTTCGTCCAGCTCCTCCCGGGGGATCCCGAGGCGTTCCCAGGCCAGCCGGGAGACATAGTCTTCCCAACGTGTCCTGGGTCTTCCCCGTGGCCTCCTACCGGTTGGACGTGCCCTAAACACCTCCCGAGGGAGGCGTTCGGGTGGCATCCTGACCAGATGCCCGAACCACCTCATCTGGCTCCTCTCCATGTGGAGGAGCAGTGGCTTTACTTTGAGCTTCCCCCGGATGGCAGAGCTTCTCACCCTATCTCTAAGGGAGAGCCCCGCCACCCGGCGGAGGAAACTCATTTCGGCCGCCTGTACCCGTGATCTTGTCCTTTCGGTCATAACCCAAAGCTCATGACCATAGGTGAGGATGGGAACGTAGATCGACCGGTAAATTGAGAGCTTTGCCTTACGGCTCAGCTCCTTCTTCACCACAACGGATCGATACAGCGTCCGCATTACTGAAGATGCCGCACCGATCCGCCTGTCGATCTCACGATCCACTTTTCCCTCACTCGTGAACAAGACTCCTAGGTACTTGAACTCCTCCACTTGGGGCAAGATCTCCTCCCCAACCCGGAGATGGCACTCCACCCTTTTCCGGGCGAGAACCATGGACTCGGACTTGGAGGTGCTGATTCTCATCCCAGTCGCTTCACACTCGGCTGCAAACCGATCCAGTGAGAGCTGAAGATCCTGGCCAGATGAAGCCATCAGGACCACATCATCTGCAAAAAGCAGAGACCTAATCCTGCAGCCACCAAACCAGATCCCCTCAACGCCTTGACTGCGCCTAGAAATTCGACTGGGATGAGAATCAGCACCTCCAAGTCCGAGTCCATGGTTCTCGCCCGGAAAAGGGTGGAGTGCCATCTCCGGGTTGGGGAGGAGATCTTGCCCCAAGTGGAGGAGTTCAAGTACCTCGGAGTCTTGTTCACGAGTGGGGGAAGAGTGGATCGTGAGATCGACAGGCGGATCGGTGCGGCGTCTTCAGTAATGCGGACGCTGTATCGATCCGTTGTGGTGAAGAAGGAGCTGAGCCGGAAGGCAAAGCTCTCAATTTACCGGTCGATCTACGTTCCCATCCTCACCTATGGTCATGAGCTTTGGGTTATGACCGAAAGGACAAGATCACGGGTACAAGCGGCCGAAATGAGTTTCCTCCGTCGGGTGGCGGGGCTCTCCCTTAGAGATAGGGTGAGAAGCTCTGCCATCCGGGAGGAGCTCAAAGTAAAGCCGCTGCTCCTCCACATGGAGAGGAGCCAGATGAGGTGGTTCGGGCATCTGGTCAGGATGCCACCCGAACGCCTCCCTAGGGAGGTGTTTAGGGCACGTCCCACCGGTAGGAGGCCGCGGGGAAGACCCAGGACACGTTGGGAAGACTATGTCTCCCGGCTGGCCTGGGAACGCCTCGGGGTCCCACAGGAAGAGCTGGACGAAGTGGCTGGGGAGAGGGAAGTCTGGGCTTCCCTGCTTAAGCTGCTGCCCCCGCGACCCGACCTCGGATAAGCGGAAGAAGATGGATGGATGGATGGACTAAATCTTGTTGAGGGTCACAAAAAGCTAGAATCGGCACTGCCTGGAAGGTCCTCAGGTTATGTACTAGTACCACAAAGTGATAAAAAAATACAAAATTAATACAATTGTGATATAGAAACCTAACTAAAGATAACAGATTGACTCATTTGAATAAGAGCCATATGAAACAAAGGGTCCTCTAAAGAGGTAACGGGCTTTCATGCATTTTGTTTGGGTTTGTCGACCCCTTGTGGCCATTTAATGTCACAGCTCGTCATGTGCTTGAGAGTGGGCATCATGTTCAAATGCCAGGGTCGTCTTTCTTCTAATGGAGACCTGCACTTGCAACAAACTGGAATCAAAACTGTTTGCGTCCGTGTGGCCGCGTCTTCGCCTCCGTCTGGTTCACCTGCGGCTCTTTGATGGCGACGGTGTTTGATTCCGGAAGCCACTCTGGCAGTTTGCAGGCCCGTCTGAAGTCAGATCAGACGAGGCGAAGTAAAGGCTTGAGACGCGGACATCCAGCAGGGGAGAAGATCAGAGGAGTGGGGAAGAAAAAAAACAAAAAAAAACTTTCAGCAAGAGCCATTGTGAGGAACAGACCACACCAGCTCCTAGAACTTCTCCCTTTGTATGTTGTTTAAAGAATATATATCTATATCTTCTCAGCTCTTATCGTCTTCAGTTAAAGAGCTGTGAGGTTTTATCTGATTTGAGTTAAAGGAAGTATTTTATGAGAAAAGAAAGAAATAGTAATAGAAATAATAAAGTGGAATAACATCTAATAATCAAATGCATGTTGCACTTGCCATCCATCCATCCATCCATCTTCTTCCGCTTATCCGAGGTCGGGTCGCGGGGGCAGCAGCCTAAGCAGGGAAACCCAGACTTCCCTCTCCCCAGCCACTTCGTCCAGCTCTTCCTGTGGGACCCCGAGGCGTTCCCAGGCCAGCCGGGAGACATAGTCTTCCCAACGTGTCCTGGGTCTTCCCCGCGGCCTCCTACCGGTCGGACGTGCCCTAAACACCTCCCTCGGGAGGCGCTCGGGTGGCATCCTGATCAGATGCCCGAACCACCTCATCTGGCTCCTCTCGATGTGGAGGAGCAGTGGCT
The DNA here is from genome assembly GCF_033978685.3 of Nerophis lumbriciformis. Lineage (NCBI taxonomy): Eukaryota > Metazoa > Chordata > Actinopteri > Syngnathiformes > Syngnathidae > Nerophis > Nerophis lumbriciformis. The sequence continues at coordinate 1,727,729 of NC_084552.2, read as the reverse complement.
TTACTTTGAGCTCCTCCCGGATGGCAGAGCTTCTCACCCTATCTCTAAGGGAGAGCCCCGCCACCCGGCGGAGGAAACTCATTTGGGCCGTGATCTTGTCCTTTCGGTCATAACCCAAAGCTCATGACCATAGGTGAGGATGGGAACGTAGATCGACCGGTAAATCGAGAGCTTTGCCTTCCGGCTCAGCTCCTTCTTCACCACAACGGATCGATACAGCGTCCGCATTACTGAAGACGCCGCACCGATCCGCCTGTCGATCTCACGATCCACTCTTCCCTCACTCGTGAACAAGACTCCCAGGTACTTGAACTCCTCCACTTGGGGCAAGATCTCCTCCCCAACCCGGAGATGGCACTCCACCCTTTTCCGGGCGAGAACCATGGACTCGGACTTGGAGGTGCTGATTCTCATCCCAGTCGCTTCACACTCAGGTGCGAACCGATCCAGTGAGAGCTGAAGATCCTGGCCAGATGAAGCCATCAGGACCACATCATCTGCAAATAGCAGAGACCTAATCCTGCAGCCACCAAACCAGATCCCCTCAACGCCTTGACTGCGCCTAGAAATTCTGTCCATAAAGGTTATGAACAGAATCGGTGACAAAGGGCAGCCTTGGCGGAGTCCAACCCTCACTGGAAACGTGTCCGACTTACTGCCAGCAATGCGGACCAAGCTCTGACACTGATCATACAGGGAGCGAACTGCCACAATAAGACAGTCCGTTACCCCATACTCTCTGAGCACTCCCCACAGGACTTCCCGGGGTACACGGTCGAATGCCTTCTCCAAGTCCACAAAACACATGTAGACTGGTTGGGCAAACTCCCATGCACCCTCAAGGACCCTGCCGAGAGTATAGAGCTGGTCCACAGTTCCACGACCAGGACGAAAACCACACTGTTCCTCCTGAATCCAAGGTTGGACTATCCGGCGTAGCCTCCTCTCCAGTACGCCTGAATAGACCTTACCGGGAAGCCCAGGTTGCTCTGATAGTGGCCTTCAACTCTTCTGCGTTTTTGGGTCTGGCATTCTGCATCTTCCTTTTCACAATACCCCACAGATTTTCTATGGGGCTAAGGTCAGGGGAGTTGGCGGGCCAATTTAGAACAGAAATACCATGGTCCGTAAACCAGGCACGGGTAGATTTTGCGCTGTGTGCAGGCGCCAAGTCCTGTTGGAACTTGAAATCTCCATCTCCATAGAGCAGGTCAGCAGCAGGAAGCATGAAGTGCTCTAAAACTTGCTGGTAGACGGCTGCGTTGACCCTGGATCTCAGGAAACAGAGTGGACCGACACCAGCAGATGACATGGCACCCCAAACCATCACTGATGGTGGAAACTTTACACTAGACTTCAGGCAACGTGGATCCTGTGCCTCTCCTGTCTTCCTCCAGACTCTGGGACCTCGATTTCCAAAGGAAATGCAAAATTTGCATGGTTGAGTGATGGTTTGGGGTGCCATGTCATCTGCTGGTGTCCAACCAAGTATTGAGTATTGTACATGCTCATATTTTTCATTTTCATACTTTTCAGTTGGCCAACATTTCTAAAAATCCCTTTTTTGTATTAGCCTTAAGTAATATTCTAATTTTGTGACACACGGAATTTTGGATTTTCATTTGTTGCCACTTCAAATCATCAAAATTAAATGAAATAAACATTTGAATGCATCAGTCTGTGTGCAATGAATAAATATAATGTACAAGTTACACCTTTTGAATGCAATTACTGAAATAAATCAAGTTTTTCAAAATATTCTAATTTACTGGCTTTTACCTGTATGTGTATATATATATATATATATATAAAGTTAAAGTTAAAGTACCAATGATTGTCACACACACACTAGGTGTGGCGAAATTATTCTCTGCATTTGACCCATCACCCTTGATCACCCCCTGGGAGGTGAGGGGAGCAGTGGGCAGCAGCGGTGGCTGCGCCCGGGAATCATTTTGGTGATTTAACCCTCAATTCCAACCCTTGATGCTGAGTGCCAAGCAGGGAGGTAATGGGTCCCATTTTTATAGTCTTTGGTATGACTCGGCCGGGATTTGAACTCCCAACCTACCGATCTCAGGACGGACACTCTAACCACTAGGCCACTGAGTAGGTTGAGTAGTTATATATATATATATATATATAAATATATATATATATAAATATATGTATATATATATATATATATTTATATATATATATATATATATATATAGCTAGAATTCACTGAAAGTCAAGTATATCTTACATATATATATATATATATATATATATATATATATATATATATATATATATATATATATATATATATTTATATATATATGTATGTGTATATATATATATATATATATATATATATATATATATATATATATATATATATATATATATATATATATATATATATGGAATACTTGACTTGGTGAATTCTAGCTGTAAATATACTCCTCCCCTCTTAACCACGCCCCCAACCACGCCTCCGAACCACGTCCCCCCCCACCACCACCACCACCACCACCTTCCAAAATCGGAGGTGTCAAGGTTGGCAAGTATGGCCGCAAGCCGTTTAAAAAATAACTTTTTTTTTGGACGACGGTCCACAAATGGATTGGGCCACACTTTGGACACCCCTGTTTGTTAAAATTGTGCATATTGGCTTATGCTTCAATAGAAATTGTTTCCATACAAAACATAAACATTAAAAAGACAGATTAAACAAGCAAACCATAACACAATAAAACCACAATGAAAATTATATAATAAAGGGAAAAAAATAGTTAAAATATTTATGCCTGCTTACATATACACGTAAATACATACATTTTTAATTGATGTTTTTATGTTGATTTAATAAAAAAATAAAATAAAATAAAAAAACGATACAGATAATTAAAAAAAACGATACCGATAATTTCCGATATTACATTTTATAATAATATCGGCCTGCCGATATCTCTAGTATTAGGGCCTCACTGAAAATGAATAAATTGTAATAGTCCTATTACAAGAACAGGTTATGGTGCAAAGACTATTTTTAAATATTAAAATTTCATGAAAAAAAGTTGTATTTTTGACAAGTTGAAAAGTTGTAAATATAAAAAAAATGTTGGAGACTAATGTCTATTTTCCAATTACAAAACTGTAAATGAGAACAAAAAATAACATTACAGTAGGGAAGAGATTCATATGGCCCCATTCCTGGGCAGATCTTGTGTGAGAGGAAGGGGGCGGGGGGGGGGGTGTTAATCATTTTGCAATGCTGTCTGCTGATAATTATGGAAAGTGCCACTCTACATAGCAACTGACGCTCAAAGCTGGAATTGCCACAAAACACATTTTCAGATAATCAACACTCTACCCCCCCCCACACACACACACACACACACACACACACACACACACACACACACAATTGGTCACGTTTCATGTGTCAGGTAAACAGGGACAAATAGGGCCATATGAATACCTTTCTTACTGTACCTTATTAAGGTCATACTTTTTGGGTTAAGAAAATATTAGGTAAAGTTAATATTATCAGAATCAGAATCAGCTTTATTGTCATTACGCAAGGTAACGAGATTGAGGCCATTCCATACAGTGCGATGTGTGCATGCTAGAAAAACAATGTGCAAATATATAAAAATATAAAAAATGTAGAAGTGCAATGAATATGGTGTGAAATGAATATATACATGAAAAAAAAAAACCAAAAAAACAGGGTGGTTGGTGGAATGGGTTATTGCACCGAAGAGAAGGCAGTTATGAGGGACAATGGGGCAGTCCGTTCAGGATGGTTATGGCCCTGGGGAAGAAGCTGTTCTTTAGCCTGTTTGTTTTGGTTTTAATTATGGCTTTTAAGTAAACAAACACGTCAAAATATTACAAGAATAAATATTTAAAGTTTTCTGAGAATAATGTTGACTTATTTGAAAAGAATATGTTCATTGGCAACACTAAATTGGCCCTAGAGTGTGAATGTTGTCTGTCTATCTGTGTTGGCCCTGCAATGAGGTGGCGACTTGTCCAGGGTGCACCCCGCCTTCCGCCCGAATGCAGCTGAGATAGGCTCCAGCACCCCCCGCGACCCCAAAAGGGACAAGCGGTAGAAAATGGATGGTGATACATCAATTTACATAGTGTTTATTTTAGTCCAGCAAGTCTCATGTTGCCATTTATTAGTTGGGGTAATGTCTCCCTCTAGCGGTGATATGTGGAAGCACGTATGTGCTATATGTTTATTTATAACAAGTTGAACAGGCGAGATAAATTGCAGCGTCATCTAGTTTCTTTTATTTATGTGATTTAAACTCATTCCAAGGACGTTTGCGGTGGTTTCCCGTGTTTGTTTGTTTTTTTTGGGGGTGAAATTTAAAAAGCCGCCGGCTACCTGCCAGTGCTGCCAGACATGACTAATCGATGGTCAATGTCGGCGTCTTAATGCTGTGCCCCAATCTGTGAGGATCACTTTTCTGGGAGAAGAAGCAATGGCGACGTCTGTGAAGCTGAGCACCGGTGCACAAATGCCCATTGTTGGCCTGGGCACCTGGAAAGTGAGTGTTTTTTTTCTCTCCCAAATATCCATCATTTGTTAGGAATAAAAGCACTGTTCGTGTTATAGGTGACTGTGGCGTTTGGAGCTAGCTAACTAACCGTAGCTAATCCATGCTATGCAACGTTTAGCTTCGTCATGCCTGCTAAAATGCTACTTCTGCCTGCCTTATTTTACACTTTCAAGTCTTTTTTTTTGTGGTCTTTAAAATGCAGAAATGGACACTCGTCATGTATCTGTGTATGGACATACTCCCGATGGTAGGGCGGTTCTATTTTTAATTACCAACCCTGGAGGCATACCTGCCAACTACTCCGGTTTTCCCGTAATTAGTAGGGTTTTCATCAACCTATTCCGGGTTACGGTTGCAGTGATAAAAAAATACGGTTTTTCATTAATTAAATTATTTTTTTTTTTTTTAAAGTTTTATTCACGAAATCGCGTAACAACAATGACAATCGACACTGCTTCCCGTAACTTCCTATCGAGCCATTCCGAATTCCATGTGCGAGGCTATTTATAGCACCGCTGCCAAGCAAGAGGCACCAGTTGCCATTGTTTCCAAACGAGCGAACGATCATGGAATCAGCCGGAGAAAAATCGCAAACGAGTCTTAAACCGAAAAGAAAACTGCAGTCATTCCGTGAAGAATATTCAAAAGCCTATCCGGGAATAATTATCCGTTCCAAAAAGGGTGAAAACTAGGCGAATTGCACCTTGTGCAGACAAGATTTTTCGATCGGACACGGAGGAATTAGCAGAGGTGTGGACTCGAGTCACATGACTTGGACTCGAGTCAGACTCGAGTCATGAATTTGATGACTTTAGACTCGACTTGACAAAATGTAAAAAGACTTGCAACTCGACTTAGACTTTAACATCAATGACTTGTGACTTCACTTGGACTTGAGCCTTTTGAATTGACATGACTTGCTACTTTCCCCAAAACCCAAAGATGAAAAAGTTATTCGGGAGCGCTCCGTATTTTTCATTGTGTACTTGTCTATCAGCGTTGCGTGTGTCAGCTGGTGTGCTCTCAGTACAACAGCCAATCAAATTACATCTACTTTGTTTTCATCACACAGCATTCATCCAATCAAATTGCAGGACAACCAACGAAGAAGACATGTCCAAACCACACGCCAGTGAACAAAAAATGATACCTAAAATAATTTTGTTTGGGTATAAAAATTACGAGGTGGTCAACACAAAACGGTTTGCAGTATGCAACACATGCGGTTCCAAAATGACTGATGGAGAGGCAACAACTTCCAACTTCGTCCGGCATTTGAAGTTGCACAAAGAACGGTAAGTTTTGAATGTAAGATAACGTTTATTGGCTAAGTAACGTGACTTTTATTTGTTGTGTAGTTAAATCAGTGAGGCTGTAAACTCACTGCTAACGTTATAACGTTATTGCAAACACGGGAATCTGTTGCAGTTCACTACCTTATTCATACTTTTTGTTCAGTGATTTTTTTTAAGCAGGGTTACGTTAGTCAATATATCACACGTAACGTTAGACGGCGGTCAGCAGCACCGCGTATTTTAGCCACCTAAAAAAAGACAAAAATAGTAAAATAAAGGTCAGTTAAAATGTATACTATATTATGAATAAGTGTACCGTTTTAGCTAGCTTTCTGACATACTGTTGGTTGTTTACCTCAGTGGTCCCCAACCACCGGGCCACGGCCCGGTACTGGTCCGTGGATCGATTGGTATCGGGCCGCACAAGAAATCATTTTTTTTCTTTTCTTTTTTTAATTAAATCAACATAAAAAACACAAGATACACTTACAAGTAGTGCACCAACCCAAAACAACTCTCTCCCCCCTTTTGTTCTGGGCATTGAACATGAAGACTCTTCCTTCACTGTTCCGAGTGGCCATGAGAGTCTTGGCAGTGCCTGCCTCCAGTGCTCCAGTGGAGCGAGTTTTCAGCCATGGTGGCATCATACTACACCCCCATCGTGCACAAATGACTGACAGACTCTTGGCTAATTTGGTCTTTTGTAAATGCAATGCAGCATAGGGCCCTGACATATAAAAAGTACAACTTTTTTGTTATGTTCACGTATATGTCATGTTTTTTCAATGTTAACACTTTTGTACAAATAAGTACATTTGCACTTTATTTTTCAATGTGTTTGTTCTGTAAAGGAATGAGTTAATGTTTAAAATGACTGGTTAATAGTGCTATTATAAAGTGTAATGTCAGCACAATTTTCTTTCCTGCAATTTAAAATGCACTTGTTTTAATAAATAAATACAGCGTTTGAAAAGCATACACAATCTGTGTTAATATATTAGTCTGTGGTTAAAAGGACTTGAAAGGACTCGAAACTCAAAATGCAGGACTTAGGACTTGACTTGAGACTTTCCAGTCTTGACTTTGGACTTGACTCGGGGCTTGCCTGTCTTGACTCGGGACTTGACTCGGACTTGAGGGCAAAGACTTGAGACTTACTTGTGACTTGCAAAACAATGACTTGGTCCCACCTCTGTGAATTAGCGATGTAAAAGACCACGTTGGGACAAAAAAACACAAGTCTAATGCCGTTGCTAGCGATACAAGTGGAAAACTTTCAACGTTTTTCGTCGCCCAAACAGATTCTTTGGATGTGATAAATGCCGAAGTTTTATTTCCGGAGGCAATAATTGAGCATGGACTTCCAATCGCACTGGCTGATCACATGGAACAGTTATTTCGGAAAATGTTTCCCGACTCGAAAATCGCCAAAAAATATGGATGTGGTCGAACCAAAACATCAAACATTATTCAGTGTCTTGGAACAGAATCCTCAAAAAGTATGGCCGATGTCATGAAGACGGAACCATTTAGCATGTCGACTGACGGCAGCACCGATTATGACGATGTAAAACTGTACCCCATTTGTGTTCGATATTTCGATGACGACATTGGAAAAGTATTGTCAGTACTTCTGTCTTTGAGGGAATGCAATACGGCTTCCACAGGCGAAAACATTTACAAAATACTCGCGGAAGAAATAGACTCAAACGAAATTCCTTGGCAGAATTTGGTTTGCTTTGCTGCCGATAATGCTGCAGTGATGATGGTATCTAAAAAGGGTGTTGCAGCTTTCATTACGGAAATGTCTCCTTCGGTTTACATCGCCGGTAAGTACAGTTCGTAGCATAAAAAAACTCACAAAACATAACATTTTAAGTAAATCTTTTATTACATAAACAATAAATCAAATCAAAAATAATTTCTGTGTACAGTATATCTTTTTATTTGTGATAACGATAACATGTTCAAAACAAAATAAGTTCAAACTATTGAAGTTAGCTTACAGAATAAACATGTCAATCAACCCATATGATTTTTGCTGTAATATTTTTGTTTTGAAAAGTCACTGTGACTGATAGAAAAGTGATGGTTTTAGCAACATTTTAACCTGTCTGAATGCTAATAATCATTTTGCGTCGGAATTCCCCACCAGGACTTTGTCCTGGACCTACCGGGGCCTGCGTTCCCTGGACCCTGACTACTAGGTTTTTCTGATTTCAAAAGTTGGCAGGTATGCTGGAGCCGTTGTGGAACTTCAGTGATTGTAATGAGTTAAGAATAGCATCATAATATTCAAATTGACGTATAATAACAATATGTAATCTATTGTAGAGATGGGATTTACGGCTTTTTGATGGGAGCCGTTCCTTTCAAAGAGCCGTTCAAAAACTGGCTCGTTATTACACAATATTCTTTTATTGAAACGGATTTATATCACTTTTTATTTATTTATGTTTTTTTTTTTTTAATCGAAGTCAATGTTTTCAGTATCGAAGACAATGTGTTCAGTATCGAAGACTGTATGTTCAGTATCGAAGACAATGTGTTCAGTATCGAAGACAATGTGTTCAGTATCGAAGACAATGGTTTCAGTATCAAAGACAATGGTTTCAGTATCAAAGACAATGGTTTCAGTATCGAAGACAATGTTTTCAGTATCGAAGACGACGCGTTATCGAAGACGACGCGTTGGGTATCGAAGACGACGCGTTGGGTGTCGAAGACAATGTTTTAGTATCAAACAATACATTCAGCATCGAAGACGACGCGTTGGGTATCGAAGACGACGCGTTGGGTATCGAAGACGACGCGTTGGGTATCGAAGACGACGCGTTGGGTATCAAAGACGACGCGTTGGGTATCGAAGACGACGCGTTGGGTATCGAAGACAATGTTTTAGTATCAAACAATACGTTCAGCATCGAAGACGACGCTTTAAGTATCGAAGACGACGTGTTCGGTATTGAAAACAATGCGTTCAGTATCAAACAATATGTTCAGCATTGAAGACAATGCTTTAAGTATCGAAGACAACGCGTTGGGTATCGAAGACGACGCGTTGGGTATCGAAGACGATGTTTTAGTATCAAACAATACGTTCAGCATCGAAGACGACGCTTTAAGTATCGAAGACGACGTGTTTGGTATCGAAAACAATGTTTTAGTATCAAAAACAATGCGTTCAGTATCAAACAATATGTTCAGCATCGAAGACAACGGGTTGGGTATAGAAGACAACACTTTGGGTATCGAAGACAACACTTTGGGTATCGAAGACAACACTTTGGGTATCGAAGACAACGCGTTGGGTATCGAAGACAACGCGTTGGGTATCGAAGACAACGCGTTGGGTATCGGACACAATGTTTTAGTATCAAACAATACGTTCAGCATCGAAGACAATGCTTTAAGTATCGAAGACAATGCTTTAAGTATCGAAGATGACGCGTTCGGTATCGAAGATGACGTTTTTAGTATCGCAGACAATGCGTTCAGTGTGTATATATATATATATATATATATATATATATATATAAACATATATATATATATATATATATATGATATGTGTGTGTATGTTACTCATCAGTTACTCAGTACTTGAGTAGTTTTTTCACAACATACTTTTTACTTTTACTCAAGTACCGTATTTTCCGCACTATAAGGCGCACCTAAAAACCACAATTTTTCTCAAAAGCTGACAGTGCGCCTAATAACCCGGTGCGCTTTATTACGATTCATTTTCATAAAGTTTCGGTCTCGCAACTTCGGTAAACAGCCGCCATCTTTTTTCCCGGTAGAACAGGAAGCGCTTCTTCTTCTACGCAAGCAACCGCCAATGAAAGCACCCGCCCCCATAGAACAGGAAGCGCTTCACCCGCCCCCATAGAACAGGAAGCGCTTCACCCGCCCCCGGAAGAAGAAGAAAAAACGCGCGGATATCACCGTACGTTTCATTTCCTGTTTACATCTGTAAAGACCACAAAATGGCTCCTACAAAACGATCCGGTTCATAAAAAGACGCAATCTCTCCATCCGCACACGGATTACTACCGTATTTCACAGCAACTGAACCGCACTGTGGAACGGGAGCACGTACGGTGAATATTCGCTCCACAGGGAATGAGAAGTCATCCTTCACTGTGGTTCTAGCTTGCCATGCTAACTTCCACCCATCCAAAAGAGACCTTTCCAGCCGGCGTCATCATAAAAGCTAACTCGAAGGGATGGATGGATGAAGAAAAGATGAGCGAGTGGTTAAGGGAAGTTTACGCGAAGAGGCCGGGTGGCTTTTTTCACACAGCTCCGAAGGCGAACACACCTTCACTAAGACGGGCAGATAGCGCCGGTCGACATACGCCAACATCTGCCAGTGGATCGTAAATGCCTGGGCAGATAGTTTCGGTCACAACTGTGGTCCGACCTTTCCGGAAGGCAGGATTCACAGAACTGCTGCACAACAACAGCGACACTGACTCCGGTGACTTCGACGAGACGGAACTGGCCATTTTGGATCCCGTATTCGCCCAACTTTTCAATTCGGACACCGAAGACGAAGAATTCGAAGGATTTACGAATGAAGAATAACTTCAGAAGGTGAGCGCTATGTTTATTTTGTGTGTTGTGACATTAACGTTCGAGCAACATTATGTTGCTATTGTTCTACACCATTTTGAATTTTACTATGTTTGTGATTGCACATTTGCGTACATTTTGGGACAGAGTTGTTAGAACGCTGGTTTTCAATATATTATTAAAGTTTGACTGAACTATCTGACTGTTTTTTTGACATTCACTTTAGCGCAGCGTTTTTTTGACATTCACTTTAGCGCAGCGTAGGCGCGGCTTTTAGTCCGGGGCGGCTTATTGGTGGACAAAATTATGAAATATGTAATTCATAGAAGGTGCGGCTAATAATCCGGTGCGCCTTATAGTGCGGAAAATACGGTAAATATTTGGGTGACTACTCCTTACTTTTACTTGAGTAATAAATCTCTAAAGTAACAGTACTCTTACTTGAGTACAATTTCTGGCTACTCTACCCACCTCTGCTAATAATGTTGTTGTATGCACACTGTGTCGAGCGGAAATGGCCTATCATAGCAGCACAACGGCTATGAACGAACATTTGAAAAGAAAACACCCGACAGCGTTCTTGACAGCACCATCAACTAGTCAATCGTCCGCGTGAGTATACGTTGTCATCATTACACAAAAACATGAATGTGTCATTTGTATATGCGTTGTAAATTCATAAACTAAAGCACCGTTTCGCTCTGAGAGGCGTGTTTGGCCTGCCTGTTCAGTGTTTACAAAGACGTGCTCCTCTTTAACGCTAACGTTAATTAGTTGTGCAAATACCTTTTACAACATTAACAGTTACATATACTATGTACAAACCAACAATTAACTTTCACTTTAATCATACTATCATTGTTGTGTTATTAAGCAAAATAAGCAATACTTTTACTTTTGTTGAAATGTTTACACTGTTACAGAATATTTCGTTTTGCACTTTTTTGTATTGGATGTTTATCTTTATTTTTGCACATTTTAGCAAATAAGCAATACTTTTACTTTTGTTGAAATGTTTACACTGTTACAGAATATTTCAGTTTTGCACTTTTTTGTATTGGATATTTATCTTTATTTTTGCACATTTTAAAGCAAAATAAGCAATACTTTTACTTTTGAAATGCTTATACTATTGCAGAATATTAAGATTTGCACTGGATGTTTACTTTAATATTTGCACATTAAAAAGCAAATAAGCTACTTTTAATTTTGTGAAATGTTAAAAGTTTTAAATGTTTACATTGTTACAGAATATTTTGTCATGTTGTTGTCAATGTTGACTGAGTGGGCATACTTTTTTTTATTGTAAATAAAAACCATGCCTTTTGGAAAAAACTGGCCTACATCTATTTTTTTCATCTTCATTTTAAATTAAAAAAAATAATCGGTAAAAGGAAAAATAATCTATAGATTAATCGAAAAAAATAATCTATAGATTAACCGATTAATCGAAAAAATAATCTATAGATTAATCGATTGAAAAATAATCGTTAGCTGCAGCCTTACTCCTGAGAGGGTTGGCAAGTGTGACAATTAGCGGCCTAGAACATGTTTTGCTTTATTCATTATTGACATGTTTCTCGCTACTGTATGTTGTATAGAGAAAACCATTATTTACATCTTTAAGCTACATTTAAACCAGTATGATTTTATTTGGGTTGTGTTTTTTTCTTGTGTACATTCTATAAAGTGGTGCCGTATCCCCGTGCTTTGACAACGAGATCACCATTTTAGATTTTCCCTAACTATATGGCACAAGAAAAAATCAAACCGCAGCAGTTACTTTCACAAAGAGCTAAATCCCTTGTGTGTTGAAATTAAAAATAACTTTCCACTGGACCGGTTTTGGATTGCTAAAGTACTACCAAAACAAACCCCAGGCTCTCAAATGACGAGTCATTATTCAGATTGTTTGTTTTGTGCAGTGCTTTCATTTGATGTTTGGGTTTGGCTTTACTTGATCTGTACATGCAACTAACGCCCTGTTTCTTTGTATAAACTTGTCAGACCAGAATATAAAATAACAAGTCTTTTTCAGACTGCTTTCTTGTGGTTGTCTTTAATTTCTGGCATTAAGGTAGTATTGTATTCACTGTGGCAACATTAATTAATCAACTTTATATTAGTATTTTTTTTTAATTCTCCACTAGTCTCCTCCTGGAAAAGTCACAGAGGCAGTGAAAGCCGCCATCTCTGCAGGCTACAGACACATCGATGGGGCGTACATTTACCAGAACGAGGTTGAAGTCGGCGAGGGGATAGCGGCCATGATCAAGGACGGAGTGGTTAAGCGTGAGGAACTTTTCATTGTTAGCAAGGTGAGACATTTTTTGTTGTTACCATTTCTGCTGTGTTTACCCATCATGCTTGTCACTGGTGCCTACGGGACTGGAGTGGATCCGCATCAATATGCTGCCATGCTTGTGGACAAGGGCTGCAACTATTTTATTAGTCCACTATCTTAACGATTAGTGGACTAGTTGGAATGTGAAACGTACACCTATTTAGTGGCTCTACTTCAGCCATCACATTTTAATTTAAGCTTATACACGGACTAGGGTTGTACGGTATACCGGTATTAGTATAGTACAGGGGTGCGCATTACGTCGATCGCGAGCTACCGGTCGATCTCGGAGGGTGTGTCAGTCGATCACCAGCCAGGCATTAAAAAAATAGTCCTAAAAATGAGCGATCATAAATCTTCACTATGACGTCACTTGATTGACATTCACGGCACCCGAGGGTCTTCTGAGATGACGCTGGCTGCTGCCAGCTCATTAAAATTACCGACTGGAAGGCGAGAAACACTTTATTTCAACAGACTCTGGCGCCGTACCTGTCGTCAAAACTCCAAAGACCGACTGCACAGTTTCGCTAACAAAACGAGTCTCAGAAAGCTGGCGTGCACAAGCTAGCAAGCTACGGAGTTTGCCGACAATGTATTTCTTGTAAAGTGTATACAAAGGAGTACGGAAGCTGGACAAATAAGATGCCAAAAACCAACCACTTTCATGTGGTATTGGACAGAAAGGAGGACTTTTTTTCTCCTCCATTCGAGAATGCGGACGTTTTTAGCACCACTGTCTGATTCCAATCAATGCAAGTCATCAGAATCAGGTAATACACCAACTTATATTCTTGTCTTCATGAAAGAAAGGAATCTATATGTGTTAAACATGCCTGTATTATCTTTAAACACTTTTAACTTATTAACAATATTAACTATATGTGTTAAACATGCTTGTATTATCTTTAAACACCTTTAACTTGTTAACAATATTAACTATATGTGTTAAACATGCTTGTATTATCTTTAAACACCTTTAACTTATTAATAATATTAACTATATGTGTTAAACGTGCTTGTATTATCATTAAACACCTTTAACTTGTTAACAATATTAACTATATGTATTAAACATGCTTGTATTATCATTAAACACCTTTAATTTATTAACAATATTAACTATATGTATTAAACATTCTTGTATTATCATTAAACACCTTTAATTTATTAACAATATTAACTATATGTGTTAAACATGATTGCATTATCATTAAACACCTTTAATTTATTAACAATATTAACTATATGTGTTAAACATACTTGCATTATCATTAAACACCTTTAACTTATTAACAAAAACATATATTTCATAAATAAGTAAATATAAATGATATATATGAATGAGGTAGATCCCCACGACTTGATCAATTGAAAAGTAGCTCGCCTGCAGAAAAAGTGTGAGCACCCCTGGTATAGTACCACGATACTAATGAATCATTTTCGGTACTATATCGCCTCTGAAACGTACCGGTCCCTCAGGAAGAGGTAAGACATGGCTATCTGCAGTCTGCAGAGTTGTAGCTACTTCTAAATCACTAATCATCACCTCCATGGCGACAAATGAAGTACGTTTCTTACAAGTATCATCCCTGCAGGACGAGGAATAGCTAAACATGCTTCACTACACACCGTAGCTCACCGGCATCAACATTTAAACAAACGCCATGGGGGGATCTACACCTGACATCCACTGTAATGATATCAAGTACAGTAGCGTATCTAGTCGATACTACTATGATTACGTCGATAATTTTTTGGCATCATTACATCTTCTTTTGTTTTTAAAAAATGTATTTTATGTTTATAAACTCAGGAAATATGTCCCTGGACACATGAGGACTTTGAATATGACCAACGTATGATCCTGTAACTACTTGGTATCGGATTGATACCCAAATTTGTGGTATCATTCAAAACTAATGTAAAGTATCAAACAACAGAAGAATAAGTGATTATTACATTTTCACAGAAGTGTAGACAGAACATGTTAAAAGAGAAAGTCAGCAGATATTAACAGTAAATGAACAAGTAGATTAATAATACATTTTCTGCCACTTGTCTTTAATATTGTTGACAAAATAATAGAATGATAAATGACACAATATGTTACTGCATGCATCAGCAGACTAATTAGAAGTCTCTGTTGGTTTACTTACTACTAAAAGACAAATTGTCTTGTATGTTCACTATTTTATTTAAGGACTTAACTGCAATAATAACACATGTTTAATGTACCCTAAGATTTTTTGTTAAAATAAAGCCTATAATGCAATTTTTTGTGGTCCCCTTTATTTAGAAAAGTACCGAAATAATGTTAGTACCTGTACCAAAATATTGGTATCGTTACAATACTATAGTTGTAACGTAGAGCTCACCGGTATATACAGCCAAAATATCTACTAACGTTACTTACCGTGATGTGCTTCCTCAAATTTGATGTTGAGTTCATGTAAGCTGAAATGTCCACTTGTTTGGGGAGACACATATGACAACGCTGTTTTTTTGGTTGTCTGAAGCGTATAACATTTTTAGAGAAAAATATATCTTTCCATATATTAGCATAACCCTGGACTATAAGCTGCAGATATATACATTGTGAAATTAGTTATTTACACAGAAAGATTTTGTAAATGTTTATTTACATACCTTATTGTTTCCAAATTGGGTCAGTAAAACGGATGATCAAACAAAACAGAAGTCATCGTCACGGGCCCACAAGCTGCGGAAGCTAGCTCTCTAATCAGCTAAACAGACTCAATAACTCCACCGTGACATTTTGGTGAATTTACGATACTGAAACAATACAAAAAGAACGCCATTGTAAATTAATAATACTAACAAAAACACCCGTAAACGTGTTAGCATATTAGCTAATGCTAAAGACGCTAGCTTCATTACATTACGATAGCACGTACAAATATGAATGAAAACACTCCTACAGACATCACACAGGGAGCGGTTGAGTATGAATTGTTTTAGTTGTAGTGTAAAACTTACAAACGCTGCTTGTAGTGATGAATGAAGAATCCATACGAGTGAATATGCAATGGACGGGAAGAAGACGCAACGGCACTTCTACATCCGGTTGAAAGCGCAGTCCAAACCGATGGCCAATGCAGCACCTGCAGTGAGCAAACTTGCCCAAAAGGTGGCGCTATAGCACACACCATAACACCTATTCAGTGTTTTTTTAACCTCAGTGAAGAAAAATTAATAAATTAGCCACACCGTTTTATAAGAAACTAGCTAACAAACTAACTATTTCACAGAAGAGAAAACAAATGCTACAGCATAAAAGACGTACTGCCGTGAAAAGCAATGTCTGCTTTGCAATTTGAACAAGTTATTTGTGTCTTTGACGTGTTTTCTGTTAAATGTTTCAATACTTGTGATGTTTTCATCCACAGTGTTGTTGCCAGTGGCCACAGACATTTTTTCTCTTCCTGTTGCTGCCTGTCACCAGTCCCACTGAATCGTACATGTCCGGAAAAACGCTAGCGATGATGTCACTGACTATTATAGACGTGAAGTGAAGTGAAGTGAATTACATTTATATAGCGCTTTTTCTCAAGTGACTCAAAGCGCTTTACATTGTGAAACCCAATATCTAAGTTACATTTAAACCAGTGTGGGTGGCACTGGGAGCAAGTGGGTAAAGGGTCTTGCCCAAGGACACAACGGCACTGACTAGGATGGCGGAAGCGGGGATCGAACCTGCAACCCTCAAGTTGCTGGCACGGCAGCTCTACCAACCGAGCTATACCGCCCCTATAGCTATAAGCTAATGTTAGCATGCAAAACCAGATGTTTTTGTCGGCACTTACGGTGGTCATGTGACATGCGCTACACCAAGTACGTACAAATTTTTGCCAGCAAGCCGTTTTGCACAGGTAATAATCAGATGTCATTTCTTAAGTTTTATCTGTAAAGTCAAAATTTTGATTTTTCATGAGACAAAAACAAAACAAAACAGTAGTTTCTATTTACAGAGTGGCTAAAAACATAGGTTCCATTGTCACATACATCAGCTAAGAACATCTACGCACACTCTTAATATGCCATGAAAAACATTATTTATTTAGGTTCCCCCACCACAAGTACATATTCTGTCACAATTTAGTATCGTTTTGAGTGCATAAGTGCATTCACACTGGGAAGTACGCGCATGTTCTACTTAATACACCCCAAATTGTGAGTGGAGCCCAACCTCCCTCAATAGTCTTCCTTCTAATGCTTTGAAAGCAAAGTGAGGTCAATCCATAGCTATAAGCTAATGCTAGCACGCAAATCCAGATGTTTTTGTCGGCACTTACGGTGGTCATGTGACATGCGCTACACCAAGTACGTACACATTTTTGCCAGCAAGCCGTTTTGCAAAGGTAATAATCAGATGTCATTTCTTAAGTTTTATCTGTAAAGTCAAAATTTTGATTTTTCATGAGACAAAAACAAAACAAAACAGTAGTTTCTATTTACAGAGTGGCTAAAAACATAGGTTCCATTGTCACATACATCAGCTAAGAACATCTACGCACACTCTTAATATGCCATGAAAAACATTATTTATTTAGGTTCCCCCACCACAACTATGTATTCTGTCACAATTTAGTATCGTTTTGAGTGCATAAGTGCGTTCACACTGGGAAGTACGCGCATGTTCTACTTAATACGCCCCAAATTGTGAGTGGAGCCCAACCTCCCTCAATAGTCTTCCTTCTAATGCTTTGAAAGCAAAGTGAGGTCAATCCATAGCTATAAGCTAATGCTAGCACGCAAATCCAGATGTTTTTGTCGGCACTTACGGTGGTCATGTGACATGCGCTACACCAAGTACGTACAAATGTTTGCCAGCAAGCCGTTTTGCACAGGTAATAATCAGATGTCATTTCTTAAGTTTTATCTGTAAAGTCAAAATTTTGATTTTTCATGAGACAAAAACAAAACAAAACAGTAGTTTCTATTTACAAAATGGCTAAAAACATAGGTTCCATTGTCACATACATCAGCTAAGAACATCTACGCACACTCTTAATATGCCATGAAAAACATTATTTATTTAGGTTCCCCCACCACAAGTACGTATTCTGTCACAATTTAGTATCGTTTTGAGTGCATAAGTGCGTTCACACTGGGAAGTACGCGCATGTTCTACTTAATACGCCCCAAATTGTGAGTGGAGCCCAACCTCCCTCAATAGTCTTCCTTCTAATGCTTTGAAAGCAAAGTGAGGTCAATCCATAGCTATAAGTTAATGCTAGCACGCAAATCCAGATGTTTTTGTCGGCACTTACGGTGGTCGTGTGACATGCGCTACACCAAGTATGTACAAATTTTTGCCAGCAAGCCGTTTTGCACAGGTAATAATCAGATGTCATTTCTTAAGTTTTATCTGTAAAGTCAAAATTTTGATTTTTCATGAGACAAAAACAAAACAATACAGTAGTTTCTATTTACAGAGTGGCTAAAAACATAGGTTCCATTGTCACATACATCAGCTAAGAACATCTACGCACACTCTTAATATGCCATGAAAAACATTATTTATTTAGGTTCCCCCACCACACCTACGTATTCTGTCACAATTTAGTATCGTTTTGAGTGCATAAGTGCGTTCACACTGGGAAGTACGCGCATGTTCTACTTAATACGCCCCAAATTGTGAGTGGAGCCCAACCTCCCTCAATAGTCTTCCTTCTAATGCTTTGAAAGCAAAGTGAGGTCAATCCATAGCTATAAGCTAATGCTAGCACGCAAATCCAGATGTTTTTGTCGGCACTTACGGTGGTCATGTGATATGCGCTACACCAAGTACGTACAAATTTTTGCCAGCAAGCCGTTTTGCACAGGTAATAATTAGATGTCATTTCTTAAGTTTTATCTGTAAAGTCAAAATTTAGATTTTTCATGAGACAAAAAAACAAAACAGTAGTTTCCATTTACAGAGTGGCTAAAAACATAGGTTCCATTGTCACATACATCAGCTAAGAACATCTACGCACACTCTTAATATGCCATGAAAAACATTATTTATTTAGGTTCCCCCACCACAAGTACGTATTCTGTCACAATTTAGTATCGTTTTGAGTGCATAAGTGCGTTCACACTGGGAAGTACGCGCATGTTCTACTTAATACGCCCCAAATTGTGAGTGGAGCCCAACCTCCCTCAATAGTCTTCCTTCTAATGCTTTGAAAGCAAAGTGAGGTCAATCCATAGCTATAAGCTAATGCTAGCACGCAAATCCAGATGTTTTTGTCGGCACTTACGGTGGTCATGTGACATGCGCTACACCAAGTACGTACAAATTTTTGCCAGCAAGCCGTTTTGCACAGGTAATAATCAGATGTCATTTCTTAAGTTTTATCTGTAAAGTCAAAATTTTGATTTTTCATGAGACAAAAACAAAACAAAACAGTAGTTTCTATTTACAGAGTGGCTAAAAACATAGGTTCCATTGTCACATACATCAGCTAAGAACATCTACGCACACTCTTAATATGCCATGAAAAACATTATTTATTTAGGTTCCCCCACCACAGCTACGTATTCTGTCACAATTTAGTATCGTTTTGAGTGCATAAGTGCGTTCACACTGGAAAGTACGCGCATGTTCTACTTAATACGCCCCAAATTGTGAGTGGAGCCCAACCTCCCTCAATAGTCTTCCTTCTAATGCTTTGAAAGCAGAGTGAGGTCAATCCATAGCTATAAGCTAATGCTAGCACGCAAATCCAGATGTTTTTGTCGGCACTTACGGTGGTCATGTGACATGCGCTACACCAAGTACGTACAAATTTTTGCCAGCAAGCCGTTTTGCACAGGTAATAATCAGATGTCATTTCTTAAGTTTTATCTGTAAAGTCAAAATTTAGATTTTTCATGAGACAAAAAAACAAAACAGTAGTTTCCATTTACAGAGTGGCTAAAAACATAGGTTCCATTGTCACATACATCAGCTAAGAACATCTACGCTCACTCTTAATATGCCATGAAAAACATTATTTATTTAGGTTCCCCCACCACAAGTACGTATTCTGTCACAATTTAGTATCGTTTTGAGTGCATAAGTGCGTTCACACTGGGAAGTACGCGCATGTTCTACTTAATACGCCCCAAATTGTGAGTGGAGCCCAACTTCCCTCAATAGTCTTCCTTCTAATGCTTTGAAAGCAAAGTGAGGTCAATCCATAGCTATAAGCTAATGCTAGCAAGCAAATCCAGATGTTTTTGTCGGCACTTACGGTGGTCATGTGACAT
This sequence comes from Nerophis lumbriciformis, assembly GCF_033978685.3. Lineage (NCBI taxonomy): Eukaryota > Metazoa > Chordata > Actinopteri > Syngnathiformes > Syngnathidae > Nerophis > Nerophis lumbriciformis. The sequence goes on along the minus strand of NC_084552.2, from coordinate 1,707,687 downwards.
GCGCTACACCAAGTACGTACACATTTTTGCCAGCAAGCCGTTTTGCACAGGTAATAATCAGATGTCATTTCTTAAGTTTTATCTGTAAAGTCAAAATTTTGATTTTTCATGAGACCAAAACAAAACAGTAGTTTCTATTTACAGAGTGGCTAAAAACATAGGTTCCATTGTCACATACATCAGCTAAGAACATCTACGCACACTCTTAATATGCCATGAAAAACATTATTTATTTAGGTTCCCCCACCACAAGTATGTATTCTGTCACAATTTAGTATCATTTTGAGTGCATAAGTGCGTTCACACTGGGAAGTACGTGCATGTTGTACTTAATACGCCTCAAATTGTGAGTGGAGCCCAACCTCTCTCAATGGTCGCCATCTCGGCTGGGTGGGGCAAGGGGAGGGACTAACTCGAGAGGTTGAAATCCACCATTCAAAAGGAGAGAATAAGTATTTTCCGGTAAGTGCACAACAACAGTAATAGCACGACACTGTCGAAACACGCCCCATCAGGAACTGAGTGTGCAGTGTATATAATATACACTTTGAAGTGTACTGACGGAAGTATTCCAGTTGAGACACAGCCACTACGCAGCGCTCAAGAGGCTACAGGGATATTTTCCTGTGAGGGTCGACAATCAATTTGGAGTGCCTAAAAAAGACATTTTGATCTCATTCAGTTCCAAGTAGAGAGAGGAAATGTAGCTGACCAGTTCAGTCTTGATATGCCGCGTCGTTGCGTCTCCGATTCTCCATATTTGTTTGTCTCTAGACAAACAAATATGTTGGCAACAACTTTTATTATCGATTTTTAATGTTGAATCTTTGCACCCCCACCATTCACCCTAACTCACTATATCCTATTCTTTACTGCTCAGCTATGGTGCACTTTCCATGCCAAGTCCATGGTGAGAGAAGCTTGTGAGAAGACCCTGAGTGACCTTAAACTGGACTATCTCGACTTATACCTGGTGCACTGGCCAATGGGATTAAAGGTACACCGAGACTGTGTAAATGTGTGTTTATAATCATATCACAATGTTAAAGTTCAGTAGCGTGAACGTCAGGTCTGTTACGACACAGGCCGGCAGCGACCTTTTTCCTACTGACAGCGCCGGTGACACAATTCCTGATCATTCAAACTTCCTCGAGACATGGGAGGTAAGTGAACGCTATAAAACAAGGTGCAGCTTGAAATGTTTATGGGCTAATTATAAGGGTGTAACAGTACACAAAAATTTTGGTTCGGTACGTACCTCGGTTTAGAAGTCACATACCTGCCAACTACTCCGGTTTTCCCGTAATTAGTACGGTTTTCATCAACCTATTCCGGGTTACGGTTGCAGTGATAAAAAATACGGGTTTTCATTAATTTAAAAAAAAAAAGGGTGAAAACTACGCAAATTGCACCTTGTGCAGACAAGATTTTTCGATCGGACACGGAGGAATTAGCGATGTAAAAGACCACGTTGGGATAAAAAAACACAAGTCTAATGCCGTTGCTAGCGATACAAGTGGAAAACTTTCAACGTTTTTCGTCGCCCAAACAGATTCTTTGGATGTGATAAATGCAGCTCCCGCCATCAGTGTGTGAATGTGTGTGTGAATGGGTGAATGTGGAAATACTGTCAAAGCGCTTTGAGTACCTTGAAGGTAGAAAAGCGCTATACAAGTATAACCCATTTATCATTTATTTATTTGTGTATATATATATATATATATCCATCCATCCATTTCTATTGCTTATTCCCTTCGGGGTCGTGGGGATATATATATGAAATACTTGACTTGGTGAATTCTAGCTGTAAATATACTCCTCCCCTCTTAACCACGCCCCCAACCACGCCCCCCGCACCCACCCCCTACCTCCCGAAATTGGAGGTCTCAAGGTTGGCAAGTATGTGTTACGTCACAGTGTGGAAACTCGTTCGGTGCACCTCCGTTCCAAACCGAACCCCCCGTACCGAAACGGTTCTATACAAATACACGTACCGTTACACCCTTAGCTAATTATGAAGCCGGGGAGATCTATTAGAGAGCCCTGTGGAACACCCTTTGTTATGTTTGTTGTCAGGGGATGGAGGAGCTGCTGGATGCCGGATTGGTTAAGGCTATTGGGATCTCCAATTTCAACCGGGATCAGATCGAAAGCCTTCTCAACAAGCCGGGCCTCAAATACAAGCCCGCTAACATCCAGGTACGTCAATTCATTGTTGTTTTTTCCATCATAGCTAGCGTGAGGCATCTTAATCCTCTGGTTTTTGAGGGGAAAAGAGACCCTAATGTCATCATCCAGTCTCAAAGAAGGGAAGTAAATGATTTTCCGATGCGAGCGTCTGTGGCTGTTTACCCTGAAGCTAGCCTAATTAGCTTAGCCTTTTGTTTACCGTCAGTGCCTTGCCAAGTATTAGATTTAAGCCCTTATTTCTGTCTAGCCTCCAGCTGTTATTCAAATCATTGCAAATGGTGACATTAAGCCAGTGCCACATTGCAGATCTGTTATTTGTTACCCTATGACAGGGGTCGGCAACCTTTACCAGTCCAAGAGCCATTTTCACCAGTTTCACAAATTAAAGAAAACAATGGGAGCCACAAAATTATTTTGAAATTTAAAATGAAATAACACTGCATACAAAGTTTTTTTTCTTTCTTTGTGCTATGTATAAACCAAGGGTCTCAGACACGCGGCCCACACCTTAATATGAAAATTGAATGTTAGTGCGGCCCGCGGGTTTTATTTGAATGGCGCTTGACAGCGTCATGCTTGTCAACCCTCCCGATTGTTCCGGCAGACTCTGATTGTCAAGGCAACTGTTCTCTCGAACTTGCCGTGATGGTACAGCATTTAGCGCCCTCTAAAATCAGCGTGCCGGCCCAGCCACACGTTGTATGGGGCTTCTGCTTGCACATGTAAGTGACAGCAAGGCATACTTGGTCAACAACCACACAGGTTACACTGACGGTGGCTGTTAGAGATGCGCGGTTTGCGGGCACAACCACGGAGTCCGCGGATTATCCGCGAATCGGGCAGATGAAATTTTAAAAAATTAGATTTTATCAGCGGGTCGGGTCGGGTCGGGCGATTGAAATTAAAAAAAATTAGATTTTAAATAGATTCAGGCGGGTGGCAGTTAAACCAATTGGGAAATATATATACATAGTTAAATGTTGTTACCCACATACGAAAAACGAGCAGGCACCTGCAGCATATGCCACAACAGAAGAAAAAAAAAAAAGAGATGGACACTTTTACGGAGCGGAGAAGGCCCCCGACGCCTCGCCGGGGTCCGGGACCGAGGCCCCTTCCCCCGAGAGGGCCCCACCGGGAGCCGTAGCTGAGGCAATCCGCGAGAAGGGCCCGACGCACGTCCAGGGTCACCACCGCGCCCACCGCACCGACACCCCGCCTCGTCCGCCTTCGCCGCAGCCGGCGTCACGCGCAGCAGGTAAGCAGCTTACCTGCCCGCCACCCCCGTGGCCGGGGGCTCATAACAGGGGTCACTCCGCGCGCTCCGCCCGCGCAGCTTACCTGCCCGCCAGAAGGGCCCGACGCACGTCCAGGGTCACCACCGCGCCCACCGCACCGACACCCCGCCTCGTCCGCCTTCGCCGCGGCCGGCGTCACGCGCAGCAGGTAAGCAGCTTACCTGCCCGCCACCCCCGTGGCCGGGGGCGCGTAACAGGGGTCACTCCGCGCGCAGTGCGCTCACGAAAGGGGTGGGGCTCACCCTGGTTGATATAGACAGCAGCTAGGACGGTGACCATGGAAGTCGGAACCCGCTAAGGAGTGTGTAACAACCCACCTGCCGAATCAACTAGCCCTGAAAATGGATGGCGCTGGAGCGTCGGGCCCATATACCCGGCCGTCGCCGGCAGCGAGACGCGCTTGGAGGTGCGCTCAGCGCGGCTCCCATATGATTGCGCACTGGTGTGCGTCTGGGTCGTGACAGCGTGGCACGCGAATGCTGCATTGGATCAGTCTCCTTTCTTTAACAGGCAAAAGCTTTATAACCTCACTAATGCCTTGCATCGTCTATATTAGATATATAACAACGGGCGGATGGCGGGCAGATGCGGTTCTGATCAAATGTTAGATCGGGTGGATGGCGGATGGTTGACGACTTTCTGATGCGGTTGCGGATGAAATAATTGCCTATCCGCGCATCTCTAGTGGCTGTATAAAAAAACTTTAACACTCTTACTAATAATGCGCCACACTGTGAACCCACATCAAACAAGAATGACAAACACATTTCGGGAGAACATCCGCACCGTAACACAACATAAACACAACAGAACAAATACCCAGAATCCCACGCAGCCCTAACTCTTCACCTCAACTGACGCACAGAGGGGGGGTTGATGTGTGAGGGAGCAGGGTTGGGGTGGGGGCGGGGTTTGGTGGTAGCAGGGGTGTATAATGTAGCCCGGAAGAGTCAGGGCTGCATGGGATTCTGGGTTATTTGTTCTGTTGTGTTTATGTTGTGTTAAGGTGCAGATGATCTCCCGGAATGTGTTTGTCGTTCTTGTTTGGTTTTGGTTCAAAGTGTGGCGCATTATTAGTAAGAGTGTTAAAGTTGTTTTAAATGGCCACCGTCAGTGTAACCTGTGTGGCTGTTGACCAAGTATGCCTTGCTGTCACTTACGTGTGCAAGAAGAAGATGCATATAACAAGAGGCTGGGTTGGCACGCTGTTTATACAGATTGTAGAGGCCGCTAAATGCTGTACCATCATGGCACGCCCTTATTATTAATGTAAGGGTGAAAATCGGAGAATATTAATCTCGGGAGTTTTCTGCAAGAGGCACTGAAATCCGGAAGTCTCCCGGGAAAATCGGGCGGGGGGGGTCGGCAAGTATGCGGCTGAGTCGCATCGGCTCCGGAGCCGCGGGTTGCCGACCCCTGCCCTATGACATGTGTCAAATTTAAGGCCCAGGGGCTAGATCTGGCCTGCCACATCGTTTTATGTGGCCCACGAAACCCTAGAAATAATGTGCGCCAAAGCACTTCATCTTTCTTACGAAACATATTTGTTCTTTCAATTTTGACAGAAAAATTGCACACACTGCATACAATTGCTTGATATTTTGCTTGATTTTTCATTAAGTTTGTACATGGTAGTTCTAGCTCAGAGTAATTTATGATTTAAAGAAAAGGGGTGGGATTAAATAAGTGTACCGTATTTTCCGCACCATAAGGCGCCCTGGGTTATAAGCCGCGCCTTCAATGAACGGCATATTTCAAAACTTTGTCCACCTATAAGACGCCCCGTGTTATAAGCCGCATCTAACTGCGCTAAAGGAATGTCAAAAAAACAGTCAGATAGGTCAGTCAAACTTTAATAATATATTAAAAACCAGCGTGATGTGGGCGCGCACGGAGTCGTATATCAACATGGACGGAGCTGCGTGAAAAAAGCCACCCGGCCTCTTCGCGTAAACTTACCTTAACCACTCGCTCATCTTTTCTTCATCCATCCCTTCGAATTAGCTTTTATGATGACGCCGGCTGGAAAGGTCTCTTTTGGCAAGGTCTTCCTTTTGAATATCACCATGGGTGGAAGTTTCTGGCCATTAGCATGGCAAGCTAGAACCACAGTGAAGGATGACTTCTCATTCCCTGTGGTGCGAATATTCACCGTACGTGCTCCCGTTGTATCCACAGTGCGGTTCACAGGAATATCAAAAGTCAGTGGAACCTCGTCCATGTTGATAATGTTCTCTGGCCGGATCTTTTTTTCAGCTATCTTGTTTTTACAATATGCACGGAAAGTAGCCAGCTTTTCTTGAAAGTCTTTAGGCAGTTGCTGTGAAATAGTAGTCTGTGTGCGGATGGAGAGATTGCGTCTTTTCATGAACCGGATCCCTGTCGCTTAGTAGGAGCCATTTTGTGGTCTTTACAGATGTAAACACACAAAGGAAATGAAACGTAATATCCGCGCGCTTCTTCTTCTTCTACGGGGGCGGGTGGTTGCTTACAGTAGAAGAAGAAGCGCTTCCTGTTCTATGGGGGCGGGTGCTTACCTTGGCGGTTGCTTGCGTAGAAGAAGAAGCACTTCCTCTTCTACGGGGAAAAAAGATGGCGGCTGTTTACCGTAGTTGCGAGACCGAAACTTTATGAAAATGAATCTTAATATTAATCCATATATAAAGCGCACCGGGTTATAAGGCGCACTGTCAGCTTTTGAGAAAATTTGTGGTTTTTAGGTGCGCCTTATAGTGCGGAAAATACGGTAAACTTCTTCTCACTCCTTTTCAAATGTGTAAAAAAAAAAAGAAAGTCCATTGCTCATTTTGTTTATTTTTTTTTTTCGTTTTTTATCCTCCATTGTTTTCATTTTGTATAATGGCTGTTAAGGCTATAGCACTGTATTGGATCAGGCTTGCTCTTGTTTTTTTGCATATTTGAAAAAAAAAAAATCAAATCAAATCAAATGAAATATGCTTGAGAATTATCTGCCCGTGCAAAAAACATCATGTCAACACAGGGGTGTCCAAAGTGCGGCCCACAGCTGGAGTTTTGGAGAAAAAAGCAACAGTAAGGTTGTAAAAAAAATTTTAATGTGTGATTTAATGAGGAAAAAAACTAAAAATGTGTTGATAATAACTCAGTTCTTTTTTCACCAAAGGTCGCATACTGATAAGTCAGTGTTTTTTTTGTAAAACAATAAATAAATAAAAAAAACGACATACATTTTTAAAGACAAAAGCTAGTCAGCTTTTTTGTAAGTAATAATGTTTATTATTATGAATTATTAGTATCAACATTTCAGCTTTTTTTTCATTACGTCTTTTTGCTTTATATTTACTTTTTTTTTTTTTTTTTTTTACCCCTGTAATAATTAATAATAGTGCATTTTTGTCACCTATAACAACACTGACCGTAAGTTTTGTCTTTAAAAATATAGGTAATGTCTGTTTTTAGCATTTCGTTTGACAAAATAATCCATCAAAATGGCTCCTGAATATCTTTTTGGGTGAAAAAGTTTGGACATCCCTATATCGACATGAATTCCAAAAATATTTTGTCCAATAAAATGCTTGTTCCCCTGACTCATGATTTCAAAACCAAGTACGGTCTCCATCAATTTGTAAATCAAATGCATAGAGAATTGTGTAATATCATCATAAGGAGATTATGCATAAAGATATATATATATATATTTATATATATATATATGTATATATATATATATATATATATATATGTATATATATATATGTTTTAATTTTCCTGAGGGAACTCTTCTGAAGGAATCAATAAAGTACTATATATATATATATATATATATATATATATATATATGTCTTAATAAGGTTATCCAAAAAATAGTGCTCGATACCGTAGTAGAGCGCAATATATGTATGTGTGGGGAAAAAAATCACAAGACTACTTCATCTCTACAGGCCTGTTTCATGAGGGGTTCCCTCAATCATCATGAGATTTTAATAGAAGCATTCACATACCATGGTTTATATAGGGCACAGAGTGGGTGGGTACAGGCTGGCGTAGGGGCGTGGTGATTGGCTCATGTGTTACCTAGGAGGTGTTTCCGTCTGTGACGGCATGCTGATACAATTTCGCTGCGCTTGTTGAGGGATGACAGGTCTGGACGGTATATAATAAACAGTTTCTCTTTCAAGCATAGGTTGCATCTTTTATTACCACTATTGTAAGGTGTGCTGTGCCCTATATAAACCATGGTATGTGAATGCTTCTATTAAAATCTCCTGATGATTGAGGGAACCCCTCATGAAACAGGCCTGTAGAGATGAAGTACCGTAGTCTTGTGATTTTTTTCCCCACACATACATATATATATACATATATATATATATTTCACTGTAACAAGCAGCCCTTGGAGAGCAGACATAACTGCAATGAAAACTCTACCTTATGATTTATAAAAAGATAATTGCAAACCAAAACGCGATGCTCCGTGGAAACGGCGGCTTCACGTGAACATGTGTACCTGAAGGTGGAGTGCCATCCCTTCCTGACCCAAGAGAAGCTGATCAGCTACTGCAACTCCAAGGGCATCTCTGTGACTGCCTACAGTCCCCTCGGCTCCCCCGATAGACCTTGGTAAGGTTCACCTTGTGCTTCTCGCCAACGCGACATCACAATATCGCCATCTTGGCACTCTGCAGTGTGTGATGATGTTCGCTATCCGTTCCAGGGCGAAGCCAGACGACCCATCACTTCTGGAGCACCCTGACATCAAAGCAATCGCTGCGAAGTACAAGAAGACAACTGCTCAGGTACGGTGCCGATATAATTGTTTTTTATTTGAAAAAAATGTGTTCTAATAGGTAGTTGGTGGACACCGGCGGTGAGGGATGCCGTCAAGCTGAAGAAGGAGTCCTATCGGGTTCTTTTGGCTCATAGGACTCCGGAGGCAGCGGACAGGTACCGACAGGCCAAGCGGTGTGCGGCTTCAGCGGTCGCAGAGGCAAAAACTCGGACATGGGAGGAGTTAGGGGAAGCCATGGAAAACGACTTCCGGACGGCTTCGAAGCAATTCTGGACCACCATCCGCCGCCTCAGGAAGGGGAAGCAGTGCACTATCAACACCGTGTATGGCGGGGATGGTGTTCTGCTGACCTCGACTGCGGATGTTGTGGATCGGTGGAGGGAATACTTCGAAGACCTCCTCAATCCCACCAACACGTCTTCCTATGAGGAAGCAGTGCCTGGGGAGTCTGTGGTGGGCTCTCCTATTTCTGGGGCTGAGGTTGCTGAGGTAGTTAAAAAGCTCCTCGGTGGCAAGGCCCCAGGGGTAGATGAGATCCGCCCGGAGTTCCTTAAGGCTCTGGATGCTGTGGGGCTGTCTTGGTTGACAAGACTCTGCAGCATCGCGTGGACATCGGGGGCGGTACCTCTGGATTGGCAGACCGGGGTGGTGGTTCCTCTCTTTAAGAAGGGGAACCGGAGGGTGTGTTCTAACTATCGTGGGATCACACTCCTCAGCCTTCCCGGTAAGGTCTATTCAGGTGTACTGGAGAGGAGGCTACGCCGGATAGTCGAACCTCGGATTCAGGAGGAACAGTGTGGTTTTCGTCCTGGTCGTGGAACTGTGGACCAGCTCTATACTCTCGGCAGGGTCCTTGAGGGTGCATGGGAGTTTGCCCAACCAGTCTACATGTGTTTTGTGGACTTGGAGAAGGCATTCGACCGTGTCCCTCGGGAAGTCCTGTGGGGAGTGCTCAGAGAGTATGGGGTAACGGACTGTCTGATTGTGGCGGTCCGCTCCCTGTATGATCAGTGTCAGAGCTTGGTCCGCATTGCTGGCAGTAAGTCGGACACGTTTCCAGTGAGGGTTGGACTCCGCCAAGGCTGCCTTTTGTCACCGATTCTGTTCATAACCTTTATGGACAGAATTTCTAGGCGCAGTCAAGGCGTTGAGGGGATCTGGTTTGGTGGCTGCAGGATTAGGTCTCTGCTTTTTGCAGATGATGTGGTCCTGATGGCTTCATCTGGCCAGGATCTTCAGCTCTCACTGGATCGGTTCGCAGCCGAGTGTGAAGCGACTGGGATGAGAATCAGCACCTCCAAGTCCGAGTCCATTGTTCTCGCCCGGAAAAGGGTGGAGTGCCATCTCCGGGTTGGGGAGGAGATCTTGCCCCAAGTGGAGGAGTTCAAGTACCTCGGAGTCTTGTTCACGAGTGAGGGAAGAGTGGATCGTGAGATCGACAGGCGGATCGGTGCGGCGTCTTCAGTAATGCGGACGCTGTATCGATCCGTTGTGGTGAAGAAGGAGCTGAGCCGGAAGGCAAAGCTCTCAATTTACCGGTCGATCTACGTTCCCATCCTCACCTATGGTCATGAGCTTTGGGTTATGACCGAAAGGACAAGATCACGGGTACAAGCGGCCGAAATGAGTTTCCTCCGCCGGGTGGCGGGGCTCTCCCTTAGAGATAGGGTGAGAAGCTCTGCCACCCGGGGGGAGCTCAAAGTAAAGCCGCTGCTCCTCCACATGGAGAGGAGCCAGATGAGGTGGTTCGGGCATCTGGTCAGGATGCCACCCGAACGCCTCCCTAGGGAGGTGTTTAGGGCATGTCCGACCGGTAGGAGGCCACGGGGAAGACCCAGGACACGTTGGGAAGACTATGTCTCCCGGCTGGCCTGGGAACGCCTCGGGGTTCCACAGGAAGAGCTGGACGAAGTGGCTGGGGAGAGGGAAGTCTGGGCTTCCCTGCTTAGGTTGCTTCCCTTGCGACCCGACCTCGGATAAGCGGAAGAAGATGGATGGATGGATGGATGGTGTTCTAATAGGTTGCTTCTTCTTTCTTTGCCAGGTCCTGATCCGTTTCCACATCCAGCGTAATGTTGTGGTGATTCCCAAATCGATCACCCCTCACCGTATTCAGGAGAATTTTCAGGTAAAGACAGTATCTTTCTTTCTCTCGCACTTTGTGTTAAAAAAAAATCTAATTTGCAGGTGTTTGACTTCCAACTGAGCGACGAGGACATGAAAACCATACTGGGCTTCAATCGCAACTGGAGAGTCTGCCCCTTTCTAATGTGAGTTTGTGTTTGAAAATGATTGTTTTTTTGTTGAGTTTTGTTCAATATGTTTTACTTGACTTCAGGAACAAGAAGCACAAGGACTACCCATTCCACGCCGAATTCTGACACGGACAAATCCCCAAGAGCGTGTGCTGAGGTTTGCTAACGTCGTGTCCCAAGATGAGCAGCTTTATTATAGCACTTAGTGTTCCATGTGGCCTTCAGGCGTTAGATTTGGGCTGGAAAAAACGGCTTTCCGTCAACCAATTTAACCCCAAAAATTAATCCTCATTCCTATTACGGTATTCATCAATTTTTAGTAATCATATCAACTTCATATTGGCCATGTAAAGAATATTTGTATGATTTCCCATAAGACGCCAGCACTTCCCATTATTTGCACGAGTCATATGTGGCACTTGTGACTTCACTTCTTGCTGAGTCATGTGTGCTGCTTGTGACTACATATATATTTACCGTACTTGCGGCCTATTTTTTTGTTTCGTCTTCGTTTTCACTTCTCATGTGCCAAAGGGCCGCTGTTACTGGTTAGACCACTTGTGCCAAGAACAATTAATAGCTACAAATAAATCAGAAAGCTGATTTAAAAAATGTGCAGGTTGTGATAATGCTTTTTGGTTGTGTTACAATAAAAGTAGATTAAGCAGCTACACAGTTTTGTCTCACTTTGTATTTGTGTGCGTGTGTATCATACTTGCCAACCCTCCCGGATTTTCCGGGAGACTCCCGAAATTCAGCGCTTCTCCCGAAAACCTCCCGGGACAAATTATCTCCCGAAATTCAGGCGGTCTCAGGTCCGCCCACAATATAAACAGTGTGCCTGCCCAATGACGTTATAACTGTAGAATGATGGAGGGCGAGTTCTTAGTTCCTTATGTGGGTTTATTGTTAGGCAGTTTCATTAACGTCCTCCCAGCGCGGTAACAACACACAACAACAGCAGTCATGCTTTGGTCTGCCGTAAAGCAGTTCGTCTGCCGTAAACAGCAATGTTGTGACACTCTTAAACAGGACAATACTGCCATCTAGTGCATTTGATGAAAGCACTTTTGTGCGTGCCACACATCAATGCATCATCAGAGAGGGTGTTCAGCATGGTTAGAAAAATAGTGACAGAATAGAACAAGGATGGACAATTCAACCCTTAACTCAACAAGTATATGTGTAAATAAATGAACACTGAAATTCAAGTATTTCTTTTATATATATATATATATATATATATATATATATATATATATATATATATATATATTTATATATACAATAAAATAATATTATATATATATATATATATATATTATAGCTAGAATTCACTGAAAGTCAAGTATTTGTTATATATATATATATATATATATATATATATATATGTGTGGGAAAAAAATCACAAGACTATTTCATCTCTACAGGCCTGTTTCATGAGGGGGGGTACCCTCAATCATCAGGAGATTTTAATGGGAGCATTCGCATACCATGGTTTATATAGGGCACAGAGTGGGTGGGTACAGGCTGGCCTAGGGGCGTGGTGATTGGCTCATGTGTTACCTAGGAGGTGTTTCCGTCTATGGCGGCATGCTGTTACAATTTCGCTGCGCTTGTTGAGGGATGACAGGTCTGGGCGGTAAATAATAAACAGTTTCTCTTTCAAGCATAGGTTGCATCTTTTATTACCACTATTGTAAGGTGTGCTGGATGCAAGAATTTGCCATGTTATTGAATATTCAACATTATTGTCTTTGAGGTCCCAAATGTGTTTGCTGAGTTCTGTGGTATTTCGCAGGTTTTTGTTCCTGAAAGAAGCCTTGTGATTGTTCCATCTGGTTTTGAATTCTCCCTCGGTTAATCCTACATATGTGTCGGATGTGTTAATGTCCTTGCGTATTACCTTAGATTGGTAGACAACTGATGTTTGTAAGCACCCCCCGTTGAGAGGGCAATCAGGTTTCTTTCGACAGTTACATCCTTTGTTGGTTTTGGAGTCGCTCTGTCTGGGGGCCGACGGCTCATTTGCAATTGTTTTGTTGTGGTTTGAGATGATTTGTCGTATATTGTTCATGCAGCTGTAGCTCAATTTAATGTTGTTCTTGTTGAATACTTTTCTTAGGGTGTTGTCTTTGGGAAAGTGTTTGTCAATCAGATTGAGGAATTTGTGTCCAATGTTCGTTGAGATGTTTTTGCTGTATGGGGGGTTGTACCAGATGATGTCGTTTCGTTTTCTGTTCTTTTTTGGCTGGTTTCCTGGCGTGGGTTCATAGGTGAGGGTGAAATTGTATCCGCTTTCATCAAGGGCTTTTTGGTACGGGGGGGTTGCTTGGTCAAATTCAGCTTTGCTAGATGACAGCATCGATAGCCTTTTATTGATTCCGGTAGGTATTCTTTTCGTGGTGGTGGGTGGGTGGTTGCTGTCATGGTGCACGTATTGGAGTGTTGTGTTGGGTTTCGTGAATGGTTGGTAGCTGTTATTTCTCAGGTTGAAAGTGACGTCAAGGAAGTTGAAGTTATATATATATATATATATATATATATATATGAAATACTTGACTTGGTGAATTCTAGCTGTAAATATACTCCTCCCCTCTTAGCCACGCCCCTGAGGGATGACAGGTCTGGACGGTATATAATAAACAGTTTCTCTTTCAAGCATAGGTTGCATCTTTTATTACCACTATTGTAAGGTGTGCTGGATGCAAGAATTTGCCATGTTATTGAATATTCAACATTATTGTCTTTGAGGTCCCAAATGTGTTTGCTGAGTTCTGTGGTATTCCGCAGGTTTTGGTTCCTGAAAGAAGCCTTGTGATTGTTCCATCTGGTTTTAAACTCTCCCTCAGTTAATCCTACATATGTGTCGGATGTGTTAATGTCCTTGCGTGTTACCTTAGATTGGTAAACAACTGATGTTTGTAAGCACCCCCCGTTGAGAGGGCTATATATATATATATATATATATATATATATATATATATATATATAATATGTGTGTGTGTGTGTGTGTGTGTGTGTATATACAGGTAAAAGCCAGTAAATTAGAATATTTTGAAAAACTTGATTTATTTCAGTAATTGCATTCAAAAGGTGTAACTTGTACATTATATTTATTCATTGCACACAGACTGATGCATTCAAATGTTTATTTCATTTAATTTTGATGATTTGAAGTGGCAACAAATGAAAATCCAAAATTCCGTGTGTCACAAAATTAGAATATTGTGTAAGGCTAATACAAAAAAGGGATTTTTAGAAATGTTGGCCAACTGAAAAATATGAGCATGTACAATACTCAATACTTGGTTGGAGCTCCTTTTGCCTCAATTACTGCGTTAATGCGGCGTGGCATGGAGTCGATGAGTTTCTGGCACTGCTCAGGTGTTATGAGAGCCCAGGTTGCTCTGATAGTGGCCTTCAACTCTTCTGCGTTTTTGGGTCTGGCATTCTGCATCTTCCTTTTCACAATACCCCACAGATTTTCTATGGGGCTAAGGTCAGGGGAGTTGGCGGGCCAATTTAGAACAGAAATACCATGGTCCGTAAACCAGGCACGGGTAGATTTTGCGCTGTGTGCAGGCGCCAAGTCCTGTTGGAACTTGAAATCTCCATCTCCATAGAGCAGGTCAGCAGCAGGAAGCATGAAGTGCTCTAAAACTTGCTGGTAGACGGCTGCGTTGACCCTGGATCTCAGGAAACAGAGTGGACCGACACCAGCAGATGACATGGCACCCCAAACCATCACCCAACCATGCAAATTTTGCATTTCCTTTGGAAATCGAGGTCCCAGAGTCTGGAGGAAGACAGGAGAGGCACAGGATCCACGTTGCCTGAAGTCTAGTGTAAAGTTTCCACCATCAGTGATGGTTTGGGGTGCCATGTCATCTGCTGGTGTCGGTCCACTCTGTTTCCTGAGATCCAGGGTCAACGCAGCCGTCTACCAGCAAGTTTTAGAGCACTTCATGCTTCCTGCTGCTGACCTGCTCTATGGAGATGGAGATTTCAAGTTCCAACAGGACTTGGCGCCTGCACACAGCGCAAAATCTACCCGTGCCTGGTTTACGGACCATGGTATTTCTGTTCTAAATTGGCCCGCCAACTCCCCTGACCTTAGCCCCATAGAAAATCTGTGGGGTATTGTGAAAAGGAAGATGCAGAATGCCAGAGCCAAAAACGCAGAAGAGTTGAAGGCCACTATCAGAGCAACCTGGGCTCTCATAACACCTGAGCAGTGCCAGAAACTCATCGACTCCATGCCACGCCGCATTAACGCAGTAATTGAGGCAAAAGGAGCTCCAACCAAGTATTGAGTATTGTACATGCTCATATTTTTCATTTTCATACTTTTCAGTTGGCCAACATTTCTAAAAATCCCTTTTTTGTATTAGCCTTAAGTAATATTCTAATTTTGTGACACACGGAATTTTGGATTTTCATTTGTTGCCACTTCAAATCATCAAAATTAAATGAAATAAACATTTGAATGCATCAGTCTGTGTGCAATGAATAAATATAATGTACAAGTTACACCTTTTGAATGCAATTACTGAAATAAATCAAGTTTTTCAAAATATTCTAATTTACTGGCTTTTACCTGTGTGTGTGTGTGTGTGTGTATATATATATATATATATATATATATATATATATATATATATGAAATACTTGACTTGGTGAATTCTAGCTGTCAATATACTCCTCCCCTCTTAACCACGCCCCGCGCCACCCCGACCACGCCCCTCACCCCCCCACCTCCCGAAATCGGAGGTCTCAAGGTTGGCAAGTATGGGGGTGTGACGTTCGTATGTTGTCAATATTCAGGGTTTTATCGTTCATAGAAAAGAAACAAAATTCCATTCCGTTTTTAAGGCGGTCTGTCATACCATTTTTAGCATTCAATCAGACATTATTGCTTACTTGCCAACCTTGAGACCTCCGATTTCGGGAGGTGGGGGGGTGGGGGCGTGGTCGGGGGTGGGGGTGGGGCAGGGCGTGGTTGGGGGCGTGGTTAAGAGGGGAGGAGTATATTGACAGCTAGAATTCACCAAGTCAAGTATTTCATACATATATATATATATATATATACATATATATATCTACATCCTGAAAATATGCAAACAAAACTGTGTTTAGATAATTGATACTTCAAACTTGCATAAATAAATATTAAGGAATATAACATAACTTGGCTTCTGAGAGCTTCAAAATGTAATGAATAAAATGCTAAAGTTGTTGATAAACAAGCAATTATTTTAATAATTAAATATGGTCATTTTAAATGAATTATTATGATCATTTAAAATTAATTATTTCAAATATGTTTATTTTAAGGCTCCGCGACCCCGAAGGGATTAAGCGGTAGAAAATGGATGGATGGATGTTTATTTTAATGTAAAATTCTATGGCTGGATGTAATAAGGAGTCAGAAAAAATAAAAATAAAAATACAATTAATTTTGATGTTTTTAGCAAAATATAGTAAAAATGTATTTATTTTATTTTTATTTTTTTAATTAATAAATATATTTATTTTTAGGTAAGATAAACATAATAATACAATGTATCTCTAGTCTGGATGATTTAGTTCTTGTCACCCTGTTGTCCTCACTCAGGTCCGCATGGAGCTGGAGGGGGCGTGGCCTCCAGCTCCGGCTGAAAATCGGGAGATTTTCGGGAGAATATTTGTCCCGGGAGGTTTTCGGGAGAGGCGCTGAATTTCGGGAGTCTCCCGGAAAATTCGGGAGGGTTGGCAAGTATGCATTAATGTGAGGTTTTGTATTAGTTTTCCTAAAAATAGATATACCGGCCTAACCAATCTGGCGCCCTAGGCAAGATTTTAGGTGGCGCCCCCCCCCCACATCGGCAGTGAAGTGTATATACTCACAAGAAACCGAATAGCTTTGTCTTTGACCTTTTTTTTTACTTAAAGAAAGCAAATTAACAATCAGAATAGTTAAACAAGATAAAAAAAAATATGAATAAATAAATGAATGCAAAAAAATAAAAAATGAATATATGAAATACAATATTTTTTACATACATATTGCTTAATTAACATTAATGATGTGCACTTTAACAACTAGGCTTACAACTATACCTAATATATAAAGGGGTGGAAAAGTGACTATTACCTGCAGGGCAAACATTAGCTAACCAGAAGGCAATAACAATGTAAACAAAAAACACCTGCTTAAAAGATCTAATACAAGGAATGTAAGGTGGGAGTACTGTAATTACCTAACGTTACATTATTATTTTCCATAACAATTTAGCCCCCTCCACAATATTAACCCGACGTTAAAACAGAACTAGCTATTTATTGATTAGCAATTGCCGAATCATGTAACATTAGCTTAATGCTAAAAAGCCAGGTTACTATCACATTCTGTAACAGACAAATAATTTCATGTAGGCTAACGTTACCTATGCTACCTCTTGTCTTTTTCTCGTTTCTCCTCCTTTTCTCTTTTTTCTTCCCTGGGCACCTGACACTTTTGGCCGTTTTGACATCTTGTGTTGATTTTTTGATGTGGTGACGTCCAAAAAGAGTCATGATACGGGAAGGGGGGGGGGTGGCGTAATGTTGTAACAAATAATATTTCTATTATATAGGCTTTACTTTGCATTTTAATTAACGAGGGATTATTTTTTGTATTTAGAAATAATAGTACCAACTTTTTTTTTTTTTTTCTCCAACATTTGTGGCACTGGCGTGGCGCCCCCTGATGGACGGCGCCCTTAGCATTTGCCTATACGGCCTATGCCACGGGCCGGCCCTGATACCGGCCCCCGGACACATTTTTTTTCTCTAAATTTGGCCCCCCCGAGTCATAATAATTGCCCAGGCCTGTGCTAGTGTAATCTTTTATTCCATGTTCACACATCATCCTAACAATCACACACACACACACACACACACACACAAAGTGCAGACATTAGACCGTGATATTCCGTCTATGAATAATAGGCAACATGAAGGTGCTGAGTATTGCACATAATATTTCAGCTTCACCGATGAGCATGAGGTTTTCTGTTTGTATTTTTAACATGAAAAAAAAAGCATTGCAAAATGTTGTGTGGAGACTATGCAGAGGAGCTTATGCCAATTCCTGAGATCATTTGAAAAGTTGCCCACTTTCTTTGTTCCTGGAGTAGAAACTCCATACACGCAAGTGATAAATTAGCATTCAATTTTCAAAAGCATCGTCTCTGTCGTTTATTTTGTCCTCAGGAGCAGTCCGTGAAGGTGGTCACCATGTTGCCCTTGCGCTGCGTCACCGTTCGGCAGTGCTGCTTGGCCGAGCCCTGGAACCTGCTGCTCTCAGTCCTGTGCGCGTTGAAGGAGAACATTTTCTCCAAGTCCTCGAACATGTCGTCGAACAGTCCGCCTCCGAAGGGCCTCTTCTGCTGCGGCGGCAGCGGCTTGTGCTCGCGGAAGAATCTCTTGTGGTGGGCTTGATGATGGGGGTGGGAGTGAAAGTGCTGTTGTTGCTGACCGAAGAGGTCGAAGTCTTTGAAGATGTCGTCAAAGTTGAACGACTGGTAGTGTCGTCGGAAGTTGTAGTTGCCGCCGCCGCCGCCGCCGTGTCCCGCTCCTGGTGGCGGGCCGTGGCCGAGCTGATCGTAGTCTCGCCGCCTCTTGTCGTCCGATAAGGTCTCGTACGCTGTCAAGGAAAGACGAAATTAGGGACCTTCTGCGTTAACCTTTTGAACTTATGCTGATACCATCATCCATGAGTGAGCTCGGCAGATATTAATCACATGTACCATATTTTTCGTAATATAGGTCGCAGTTTTTTTCATAGTTTGGCCGGAGGTGCGACTTATACTCAGGAGCGACTTATGTGCATACTTGCCAACCCTCCCGGATTTTCCGGGAGACTCCCAAAATTCAGCGCCTCTCCCGAAAACCTCCCGGGACAGATTTTCTCCCGAAAATCTCCCGAAATTCAGGCGGAGCTGGAGGCCACGCCCCCTCCAGCTCAATGCGGACCTGAGTCCGCTTTCCCACAATATAAAGAACGTCTACAGTAAAGCAGTCCGTCTGCCGTAAACAGCAATGTTGTGACACTCTTAAACAGGACAATACTGCCATCTAGTGCATTTGATGAAAGCACTTTTGTGCGTGCCACACAGCAATGCATCATCAGAGAGGGTGTTCAGCATGGTTAGAAAAAAAATATATATATATATATATATATATAGCTAGAATTCACTGAAAGTCAATTATTTCTTATATATATATATATATATATATATATATATATATATATATATATATCTCCATCCATCCATCCATTTTCTACCCCTTATTCCCTTCGGGGTCACAGGGATATATATACAGGTAAAAGCCAGTAAATTAGAATATTTTGAAAAACTTGATTTAATTCAGTAATTGCATTCAAAAGGTGTAACTTGTACATTATATTTATTCATTGCACACAGACTGATGCATTCAAATGTTTATTTCATTTAATTTTGATGATTTGAAGTGGCAACAAATGAAAATCCAAAATTCCGTGTGTCACAAAATTAGAATATTACTTAAGGCTAATACAAAAAAGGGATTTTTAGAAATGTTGGCCAACTGAAAAGTATGAAAATGAAAAATATGAGCATGTACAATACTCAATACTTGGTTGGAGCTCCTTTTGCCTCAATTACTGCGTTAATGCGGCGTGGCATGGAGTCGATGAGTTTCTGGCACTGCTCAGGTGTTATGAGAGCCCAGGTTGCTCTGATAGTGGCCTTCAACTCTTCTGCGTTTTTGGGTCTGGCATTCTGCATCTTCCTTTTCACAATACCCCACAGATTTTCTATGGGGCTA
This sequence comes from Nerophis lumbriciformis, assembly GCF_033978685.3. NCBI lineage: Eukaryota > Metazoa > Chordata > Actinopteri > Syngnathiformes > Syngnathidae > Nerophis > Nerophis lumbriciformis. Next base: position 1,688,344 of record NC_084552.2, on the reverse strand, counting down.
AGGTCAGGGGAGTTGGCGGGCCAATTTAGAACAGAAATACCATGGTCCGTAAACCAGGCACGGGTAGATTTTGCGCTGTGTGCAGGCGCCAAGTCCTGTTGGAACTTGAAATCTCCATCTCCATAGAGCAGGTCAGCAGCAGGAAGCATGAAGTGCTCTAAAACTTGCTGGTAGACGGCTGCGTTGACCCTGGATCTCAGGAAACAGAGTGGACCGACACCAGCAGATGACATGGCACCCCAAACCATCACCCAACCATGCAAAGTTTGCATTTCCTTTGGAAATCGAGGTCCCAGAGTCTGGAGGAAGACAGGAGAGGCACAGGATCCACGTTGCCTGAAGTCTAGTGTAAAGTTTCCACCATCAGTGATGGTTTGGGGTGCCATGTCATCTGCTGGTGTCGGTCCACTCTGTTTCCTGAGATCCAGGGTCAACGCAGCCGTCTACCAGCAAGTTTTAGAGCACTTCATGCTTCCTGCTGCTGACCTGCTCTATGGAGATGGAGATTTCAAGTTCCAACAGGACTTGGCGCCTGCACACAGCGCAAAATCTACCCGTGCCTGGTTTACGGACCATGGTATTTCTGTTCTAAATTGGCCCGCCAACTCCCCTGACCTTAGCCCCATAGAAAATCTGTGGGGTATTGTGAAAAGGAAGATGCAGAATGCCAGACCCAAAAACGCAGAAGAGTTGAAGGCCACTATCAGAGCAACCTGGGCTCTCATAACACCTGAGCAGTGCCAGAAACTCATCGACTCCATGCCACGCCGCATTAACGCAGTAATTGAGGCAAAAGGAGCTCCAACCAAGTATTGAGTATTGTACATGCTCATATTTTTCATTTTCATACTTCTCAGTTGGCCAACATTTCTAAAAATCCCTTTTTTGTATTAGCCTTAAGTAATATTCTAAATTTGTGACACACGGAATTTTGGATTTTCATTTGTTGCCACTTCAAATCATCAAAATTAAATGAAATAAACATTTGAATGCATCAGTCTGTGTGCAATGAATAAATATAATGTACAAGTTACACCTTTTGAATGCAATTACTGAAATAAATCAAGTTTTTCAAAATATTCTAATTTACTGGCTTTTACCTGTATGTGTGTGTGTATATATATATATATATATATATATATATATATAGCTAGAATTCACTGAAAGTCAATTATTTCTTATATATATATATATATCTCCATCCATCCATCCATTTTCTACCGCTTATTCCCTTCGGGGTCACGGGGATATATATATATATATATATATATATATATATATATATATATATATATATATATATATATATATATATATATATATATACCGTATTTTCCGCACTATTAGCCGCACCTAAAAACCACAAATTTACTCAAAAGCTGACAGTGCGGCTTATAACCCGGTGCGCTTTATATATGAATTAATATTAAGATTCATTTTCATAAAGTTTCGGTCTCGCAACTACGGTAAACAGCCGCCATCTTTTTTCCCCGTAGAAGAGGAAGTGCTTCTTCTTCTACGCAAGCAACCACCAAGGTAAGCACCCGCCCCCATAGAACAGGAAGCGCTTCTTCTTCTACTGTAAGCAACCACCCGCCCGCGTAGAAGAAGAAGCGCGCGGATATTACGTTTCATTTCCTTTGTGTGTTTACATCTGTAAAGACCACAAAATGGCTCCTACTAAGCGACAGGTTTCCGGTTCATGAAAAGACGCAATCTCTCCATCCGCACACGGACTACTATTTCACAGCAACTGCCTAAAGACTTTCAAGAAAAGCTGGCTACTTTCCGTGCATATTTTAAAAACAAGATAGCTGAAAAAAAGATCCGGCCAGAGAACATTATCAACATGGACGAGGTTCCACTGACTTTTGATATTCCTGTGAACCGCACTGTGGATACAACGGGAGCACGTACGGTGAATATTCGCACCACAGGGAATGAGAAGTCATCCTTCACTGTGGTTCTAGCTTGCCATGCTAATGGCCAGAAACTTCCACCCATGGTGATATTCAAAAGGAAGACCTTGCCAAAAGAGACCTTTCCAGCCGGCGTCATCATAAAAGCTAACTCGAAGGGATGGATGGATGAAGAAAAGATGAGCGAGTGGTTAAGGTAAGTTTATGCGAAGAGGCCGGGTGGCTTTTTTCACGCAGCTCCGTCCATGTTGATATACGACTCCATGCGCGCCCACATCACGCTGGTTTTAATATATTATTAAAGTTTGACTGACCTATCTGACTGGTTTTTTTGACATTCCTTTAGCGCAGTTAGATGCGGCTTACAACACGGGGCGGCTTATAGGTGGACAAAGTTTTGAAATATGCCGTTCATTGAAGGCGCGGCTTATAACCCAGGGCGCCTTATGGTGCGGAAAATACGGTACATAAAATACTTGACTTGGTGAATTCTAGCTGTAAATATACTCCTCCTCTCTTAACCACGCCCCCAACTACACCCCAGCCCCAACCACGCCTCCCGCACCCACCTCCCACCCCCCACCTCCCGAAATTGGAGGTCTCAAGGTTGGCAAGTATGGATTAACACATTACCGTAAAATATCAAATAATATTATTTAGCTCATTCACGTAAGAGACTAGTCCAGGGGTCGGCAACCCGCGGCTCTAGAGCCGCATGCGGCTCTTTAGCGCCGGCGTAGTGGCTCTCTGGAGCTTTTTCAAAAATGTATGAAAAATGGAAAAAGATGAGGGAAAAAAATGTTTTGGGTTGTTTTAATATTGTTTCTGTAGGTGGACAAACATGAGACAAACCTCCCTAATTGTTATGAAGCACATTGTATTGTCTTTTTTGTTTTTTTGGTTTTTTTTTGTCCTGTCCAGCTTCTCAGGCAAATCATATAGTAGATGTAGATGATCATGTCGGCTGTTCACATTTACTTTACAAAAGAGAAGTGTAGGATACTTCTCTTGTTGGGTGGGGTGCGGGGCGCAAAATGTTTGTCTTCCTACGAGTGGTGTAACAGAAAATAATTGAGACCAACTGCTTTAATATCGACCATATACTGATACTATCCCAGTATCAATTTATGTATCGATCCCCACCTCCTCTTACATGTACGACAATGCTGACACACCAACAGTTGTATCCTCTCTCTAGACCAGAGCTGGGCAAATGTTTTGACTCGGGGGCCATCCATCCATCCATCCATCTTCTTCCGCTTATCCGAGGTCGGGTCGCGGGGGCAGCAGCCTAAGCAGGGAAGCCCAGACTTCCCTCTCCCCAGCCACTTCGTCCAGCTCTTCCTGTGGGACCCCGAGGCGTTCCCAGGCCAGCCGGGAGACATAGTCTTCCCAACGTGTCCTGGGTCTTCCCCGCGGCCTCCTACCGGTCGGACGTGCCCTAAACACCTCCCTAGGGAGGCGTTCGGGTGGCATCCTGACCAGATGCCCGAACCACCTCATCTGGCTCCTCTCCATGTGGAGGAGCAGCAGCGGCTTTACTTTGAGCTCCCCCCGGATGACAGAGCTTCTCACCCTATCTCTAAGGGAGAGCCCCGCCACCCGGCGGAGGAAACTCATTTCGGCCGCTTGTACCCGTGATCTTGTCCTTTCGGTCATAACCCAAAGCTTATGACCATAGGTGAGGATGGGAACGTAGATCGACCGGTAAATTGAGAGCTTTGCCTTCCGGCTCAGCTCCTTCTTCACCACAACGGATCGATACAGCGTCCGCATTACTGAAGACGCCGCACCGATCCGCCTGTCGATCTCACGATCTACTCTTCCCTCACTCGTGAACAAGACTCCGAGGTACTTGAACTCCTCCACTTGGGGCAAGATCTCCTCCCCAACCCAGAGATGGCACTCCACCCTTTTCCGGGCGAGAACCATGGACTCGGACTTGGAGGTGCTGATTCTCATCCCAGTCGCTTCACACTCAGCTGCGAACCGATCCAGTGAGAGCTGAAGATCCTGGCCAGATGAAGCCATCAGGACCACATCATCTGCAAAAAGCAGAGACCTAATCCTGCAGCCACCAAACCAGATCCCCTCAACGCCTTGACTGCGCCTAGAAATTCTGTCCATAAAAGTTATGAACAGAATCGGTGACAAAGGCCAGCCTTGGCGGAGTCCAACCCTCACTGGAAACGTGTCCGACTTACTACCGGCAATGCGGACCAAGCTCTGACACTGATCATACAGGGAGCGGACTGCCACAATCAGACAGTCCGATACCCCATACTCTCTGAGCACTCCCCACAGGACTTCCCGGGGTACACGGTCGAATGCCTTCTCCAAGTCCACAAAGCACATGTAGACTGGTTGGGCAAACTCCCATGCACCCTCAAGGACCCTGCCGAGAGTATAGAGCTGGTCCACAGTTCCACGACCAGGACGAAAACCACACTGTTCCTCCTGAATCCGAGGTTCGACTATCCGGCGTAGCCTCCTCTCCAGTACACCTGAATAGACCTTACCGGGAAGGCTGAGGAGTGTGATCCCACGATAGTTGGAACACACCCTCCGGTTCCCCTTCTTAAACAGAGGAACCACCACCCCGGTCTGCCAATCCAGAGGTACCGCCCCCGATGTCCACGCGATGTTGCAGAGTCGAGTTGAGTTGATCACATCTATTTACTTGCAAACTTTGTAAGTCTTTCAGTGTCATACATCAGATATATATGATAATAACTTCAATATAGAGGCAACTTCTTTTTCCACTCTACTAATACTTCAAAGTATTGTTTTGCCCTCCAAGTCCTGGTGTGTCCGGCACACTAACTCTGAGTTTGTAAACATGAACAAAAACAACAAAAATTTGCGAAAATAAAGATATTAATCTAATCTAGAACAGTTCTTCTTTAGTGGGGCAGAGAACATGCTTTTAAACCCTGATTCGAAAAACTATGCACTACAAAACATGCTCATTGCAGCCATTAATTCTGACTTCCTCATTTTGAATAAGAAAACAAATCAGCAAAAGTTGTTTAAATTAGTTTTGTAGGTTAAAGTGCTTCGTATGTTGTGCTCCTTAGTTAATGTTACTGACCAATTTTGATCAATCGATTTGTCAGTATGAAATGGTCAAAAAAATGTATTATTCAAATAAGGATTTATTTTCAGACAAATTGATGCCCTTAAAATCTTTATGGCAGAGGTGTACTTATAACACAAACAAACAATTATATTTATAGACGTGGCGGAGAGTGGGGTGCGGGGCGCAAAATGTTTGTCTTCCTACGAGTGGTGTAACAGAAAATAATTGAGACCAACTGCTCTAATATCGACCATATACTGATACTATCCCAGTATCAATTTATGTATCGATCCCCACCTCCTCTTACATGTACGACAATGCTGACACAACAACAGTTGTATCCTCTCTCTAGACCAGAGCTGGGCAAATGTTTTGACTCGGGGGCCACATTGAGAAAAAAAAAAAAAATGTTTGGGGGGGCCAAGGTGTATAAATGATATGTACACATTTAGCTGTAAAAATCTGCTGTACAGTATGTGTGTTTGAGTCCCTTTTTTTCCAGAAACACTAATACCAAATGTTAGAGATGTCTGATAATGGCTGGGGGGGTGAATATTGTAGCGTCCTGGAAGAGTCCGTGCTGCAAGGGTTTCTGGGTATTTGTTCTGTTGTGTTTATGTTGTGTTAAGGTGCGGATGTTCTCCCAAAATGTGTTTGTCATTCTTGTTTGGTGTGGGTTCACAGTGTGGCGCATATTTGTAACAGTGTTAAAGTTGTTTATACGGCCACCCTCAGTGTGACCTGTATGGCTGTTGACCAAGTATGCATGGCATATTCACCGAACCCTTCTTTAGTGAAAAATAAAATGTTTTTTTTTTTCAAATTCAAGACAAAGTTATATGTTTTTGGTAACACTTTAGTAGGGGGAACATATTCTAAGTAACAAAGACTTAATTTAGAGTTTTTTGGGCACTAAGGGAACATATTCTAAGTAACAAGGACTTAATTTAGAGTTTTTTGGACACTAGGAGAACATATTCTAAGTAACAAAGACTTAATTTAGAGTTTTTTGACACTAGGGGAACATATTCTAAGTAACAAAGACTTAATTTAGAGTTTTTTGGACACTAGGGGAACATATTCTAAGTAACAAAGACTTAATTAAGAGTTTTTTGGGCACTAGGGGAACATATTCTAAGTAACAAAGACTTAATTTAGAGTTTTTTTGGACACTAGGGGAACATATTCTAAGTAACAAAGACTTAATTTAGAGTTTTTTTGGACACTAGGAGAACATATTCTAAGTAACAAAGACTTAATTTAGAGTTTTTTGACACTAGGGGAACATATTCTAAGTAACAAAGACTTAATTTAGAGTTTTTTGGACACTTGGGGAACATATTCTAAGTAACAAAGACTTAATTTAGAGTTTTTTGGACACTAGGGGAACATATTCTAAGTAACAAAGACTTAATTTAGAGTTTTGTTGGACACTAGGAGAACATATTCTAAGTAACAAAGACTTAATTTAGAGTTTTTTGGGCACTAAGGGAACATATTCTAAGTAACAAGGACTTAATTTAGAGTTTTTTGGACACTAGGAGAACATATTCTAAGTAACAAAGACTTAATTTAGAGTTTTTTGGACACAAGGAGAACATATTCTGAGTAACAAAGACTTACATTATAGTTATTTGGTTAGGGTTAGGGCCAGGGTTAGAGGGTTAGGGTTATAATAAGGCCATGCCAAATAAGGCATTAATAAGTACTTAATAATGACTAGTTAAGAGCCAATATGTTACTAATTTGCATGTTAATAAGCAACTAATTAATGGTGAATATGCTCCCCCTACTAAAGTGTTACCATGTTTTTTTACTGGTGCACAAAATGAACCATGCATGAACATCACCTTGTTCAAAGAACAAAAGCAACACAGTGCATAAACTCACAACAAATTACACACCTGCAAATCAGTCTGACTTCTGCTGTTGCCGTATCCGTAATACGCCGTATTGTATTTACATGATGAGTCAGGTGTTTTTTGACCTTCGCCGAACCCCTGAGCCTGACTCACCGAACCCCTAGGGTTCCATCGAACCCAGGTTAAGAACCACTGCACTAGTGGTACACCAAACAAACAATCCCTTGATTAAAGTACATGGTTTTATTCCTATATTCAAACTGTGTGTAATGTAACAAATATACTTGTTAAATAAAAACCCTGCCTTGTTTTTAATGAATACTTAGGCCTACTACGCTACTGTATTTCAACGTCGGTCATTATGGTGGTACGTGACATTTTTTCTGACGTGGCATTTGGTGAGAAAAGTTTGAGAACCACTGGTTTAAGCTATCTTAAAACCTCTAAAGGTTTAGTTGGCCACATGCACTGTTATTTCCAAAATTGTGTACACTACTGAATTGGGGTCTTATGGCCACTTATGTGGACACTTATACTGCCATCTGGTGGTGTCAGAAGAGTATAACATACAATGGAATTTGGGGGGAAAAAGTGTAAAAATAAGAATTAGCATGTCACTAAACATGAAGTACACGTTTGTGTACTTATGGACTAAGTACATCATATAAAAAGATGATTCTTAGTTATTATTCTAATTAGGGTCCAATAAGCCCAAATAGCAAAGATAAATAAAATAAAAAAGCATGTAAACAAACAGCTTGGGCCTTAAGAGGTTTTAATGGTTAGCTTCGCTATCAAAATTAAATGTTTACCCTCACCCTCCAGCAGAGGTGGGTAGAGTAGCCAGAAATTGTACTCAAGTAAGAGTACTGTTACTTTAGAGATTTATTACTCAAGTAAAAGTAAGGAGTAGTCACCCAAATATTTACTTGAGTAAAAGTAAAAAGTATGTTGTGAAAAAACTACTCAAGTACTGAGTAACTGATGAGTAACATACACACACATATCATATATATATATATATATATATATACACACACATATATATATATATATATATATATATATACATTGATATATACAGTATATAATTTATATTTATTTATTTTGCCGTTTTTGTTTACATGTTAAAGGTGTTTTAATGAATATACATGCATGTTTAACACATATAGATTCCTTTCTTTCATGAAGACAAGAATATAAGTTGGTGTATTACCTGATTCTGATGACTTGCATTGATTGTAATCAGACAGTAGTGATGATAACGTCCACGTTTTCAAATGGAGGAGAAAAAAAGTTCCTCCTTTCTGTCTAATACCACATGAAAGTGGTTGGTTTTTGGCATCTTATTTGTCCAGCTTCCATATTCGTTTTTATACACTTTACAAGAAATACATTGGCGGCAAACTCCGTAGCTTGCAAGCTTGTTTGCGCTGGCTTTCGGAGACTCTTATTTTGGAAGCGCAGGCGCGATGGAGCGGCACTTTTATTGTGAAGACAGGAACTGTGCAGTCAGTCTTTAGGCTTTTGACGGGATGTACGGTTGGAATAAAAAATGGTCTTTTTTCCTTCACACTTTTGATTGATTGATTTGAACTTTTATTAGTAGATTGCACAGTACAGTACATATTCCGTACAATTGACCACTAAATGGTAACACCCCAATAAGTTTTTCAACTTGTTTAAGTCAGGTCATGTGACCGCCTGGCTCTGTTTGATTGGTCCAACGTCACCAGTGACTGCATTTGCTAAAACGCAGGCACTATGAAGGTCTGTTTTACAGACCAAAACAAACAAAGCGTGCATTAACAGATCAATAAAAATTAGTAGCGAGTAGCGAGCTGAATGTAGATAAAAGTAGCGGAGTAAAAGTAGCGTTTCTTCTCTATAAATATACTCAAGTAAAAGTAAGAGTATGTTGCATTAAAACTACTCTTAGAAGTGCAATTTATCCTAAAAGTTACTCAAGTAGATGTAACGGAGTAAATGTAGCGCGTTACTACCCACCTCTGCCCTCCAGTGATAATAATACTTGATAATGACACTTAAGATACTAAGAAAATGCAGTTGATTTAGGAGCGACAGCTGGGAATGTCCACACACTCACCCTCCGCTATTTCTCTGAACCTGGCCTCCGCGTCCGGGCCCTTGTTTCGGTCGGGGTGGTACTTTAAGGCCAGCTTATGGAAGGCCTTCTTGATCTGGCGCTCCGAGGCGTCCTTCGGCACCCCCAGGAGGTCATAATAGTCCTTTTTGGCCAGGATGAACTCCGAGATGAGCAGAACGTGGAGAGCAAGGAGCAGCACACACTGGACTGTGGCCATGGCACCTTCTATTGTTGGCTGGCGGAAGTTGGGAGATCTGTTAGGAACAATTCATAAATCATTTGACCAAAAAAATGATTCTCGGGCGCGGCCACAGCTGCTGCCCACTGCTCCCCTCACCTCCCAGGGGGTGATCAAGGGTGATGGGTCAAATGCAGAGAATAATTCCGCCACATCTAGTGTGTGTGTGTGACAATCGTTGGTACTTTAACTTTAAAGGCCAGCCCAAAACAAGTTGACACCTAACATTAAATGGATGACACTGTTTGAATCAATGACGTGTACATGCTGAAAAGAACTTTAGCCGAAATGTGAGCCCGATTATCCGCATTAAGAGTCGATATAAAGCTTCCGAAGAGTATTTGTGTGCGCTAAAGATGACAGAAAGGTGGCATTACCTGGCGAGGTGACACTGCTGAGTGCTGACACCTCCAGCTGATGCGAAAGCGCAAGCTAACGTGTGGTGACGTCATGCATTCCTGAGCCGGAGCACCACGACTCGCAACGCCATTGGTTCAATCCTCTCATGCTGTGACTCGGAGCCCTGTGATTGGTCGAATCACAACACGTGGGAGGCCACGTAACAGACTAAACAAGATGAGTCTCCCCGCTTACTTTACATGTATTATTTTACATTTTATTCTGTATATGGTAGAATTATATTTTGTCCGATATTTCATATAATATATGTTTAATTAACGCTTAAGGAATGTATGTTTTGTGTGTCATTTCGTAAACACTACGTCATATCCGGCTCAATCCCGGAAGTTAGGATGAAAGCGTTTGTTATGTTTCCATAACTACCATACGTAAAAGCCCTTAAAACGTTTTAAGGTTTTTCACGGTTACTCTTGTCTTCAGTTAAAATTATATTAATATTAATATTAATACAATACATGTTTAATTAACACGTTTTGTTCCGGCTTTGTTTTTTTACATAGTAACTTTAATCAAGAGTTGCAGAATGCAATAAATAAAACTGTTAGGTCTTTTAGGTAGATTTAATACTCATAAATCCAGAGTGTTAGCATGCAAACAAAATATTTTTTGTTTTATTCTGAGTTAAAACATGTGTATAACTCACTATTAAGCAAAAAGGCCATGATAAACTCGAAGATCAACATCAAATAAAATATAATTGTATTGCCTGATACTTTTATTTTCTTAAAATTATCTTTTAGTGGTATTCCTTGCACATGTGATGTTTCTTGTTCTATTTATTTATCTAAATGTATTTATTTTTTGTATATTATTTATTACACCGTTATGTTACTTCTCCTTAATGTATAAACATACTGGATTATCGTTGTTGGAACTGTTGGATATCATTGCGGAAACCGTTACGTCATATCCGTTGAAATCCCGGAAGTCAGGTTGAACGCGTTTTGTTATGTTTCCATAACTCCCGTAAGTATAAACCCATAACACGTTTTAAGGTCTTTCACGGTTCTTCTGTCTTCAGTAGAATTATATTAATATTAATACAATTCATGTTTAATTAACACCTAAAGAATGTACACTGTACATGTACGTTTTGTTCCGGCTTTGGTTTTACATTATAATTTTATCAAGAGTTGCAGAAGACAATAAAACTGTCTTTTAGGTAGATTTAATACTCATAAATCCAGAGTTTTAGCATGCAAACCAAATATTTTGTGTTTTATTCTGAATTAAAACGTGTGTATAACTCACTAATAATTTACAAAGGAAAGCAAAAAAAGCTATGATAAACTCCCACATTCTGAAAATAATTATGAAAATGATCAACAATTTTTTTTTAAATATTATTTATTATAATATTTAAAAAAAAAATCATTTAGATAAATAAAAAGAACAAGAAACATAACATGTGCGAGGAATAACACTAAAATAAAATAAAAGCAAATAGTATCGGGCTATACAATTACAAAGGAAAAGCAAAAAAGCTATGATAAACTCCCACATTCTGAAAATAATTATGAAAATGATCAACATCAAAGAAAATATAATTGTATAGCCCGATACTATTTGCTTTTATTTTATTTTATTTTAGTGTTATTCCTTGCAGGGCCGGCCCGTGGCATAGGCCGTATAGGCAAATGCTAAGGGCGCCGTCCATCAGGGGGCGCCACGCCAGTTCCACAAATGTTGGAGAGAAAAAAAAAAAAAAGTTGATACTATTATTTCTAAATACAAAAAATAATCCCACGTTAATTAAAATGCAAAGTAAAGCCTATTTAATAGAAATATTATTTGTAACAACATTACGCAGCACCCCCCCCCCCCCCCCCCCCCCCCCCCCCCACGCACGGTGCGCCCCCTCCCTTCCCGTATCATGACTCTTTTTGGACGTCACCACATCAAACAATCAACACAAAATGTCAAAACGGCCAAAACTGTCAGGTGCCCAGGGAAGAAAAATGAGAAAAGAGGAGGAGAAAAGACAGAGGTAGCAGGTATGCCTACATGAAATTATTTGTCTGTTACAGAATGTGATAGTAACCTGGCTTTTTAGCATTAAGCTAATGTTACATGATTCGGCAATTGCTAATCAATAAATAGCTAGTTCTGTTTTAACGTCGGGTTAATATTGTGGAGGGGGCTAAATTGTTATGGAAAATAATAATGTAACGTTAGGTAATTACAGTACTCCCACCTTACATTCCTCAGGGACATTTGTATTAGATCTTTTAAGCAGGTGTTTTTTGTTTACACTGTTATTGCCTTCTGGTTAGCTAATGTTTGCCCTGCAGGTAATAGTCACTTTTCCACCCCTTTATAAGACAAAGCTATTCGGTTTCTTGTGAGTATATACACTTCACTGCCGATGTGGGGGGGGCGCCACCTAAAATCTTGCCTAGGGCGCCAGATTGGTTAGGGCCGGGCCTGATTCCTCGCACATGTTATGTTTCTTGTTCTTTTTATTTATCTAAATGATTTTTTTAAAAATATTATTTATTATAATATTTAAAAAAAACATCATTTAGATAGATAAAAAGAAAATATTAAATATTATAATTAATATTAATAATTAAATATTATTTATTATAATATAAAAAAAAAAAATCATTTAGATAAATAAAAAGAACAAGAAACATAACCTGTGCGAGGAATAACACTAAAATAAAATAAAAGCAAATAGTATCGGGCTATACAATTATATTTTCTTTGATGTTGATCATTTTCATAATTATTTTCAGAATGTGGGAGTTTATCATAGTTTTTTTGCTTTCCTTTGTAATTATTACACCGTTATGTTTATGTGTTACTTCTCGTTAATGTATAAACATACTAGATTATCGTTGTTGGAACTGTTGGATCTTTGTATTATACTGTTATCATTGCGGAAACCGTTACGTCATATCCGTCGAAACCCCGGAAGTCAGGTTGAACACGTTTTGTTATGTTTCCATAACTCCCGTACGTATAAACCCATAACACGTTTTAAGGTCTTTCACGGTTATTCTGTCTTCAGTAGAATTATATTAATATTATTATTATACAATGCATGTTTAATTAACACTTAAAGAATGTACACGGCACTTGTACGTTTTGTTCCGGCTTTGTTTTTACATTGTAATTTTATTCAAGAGTTGAAGAATGCAATAAAACTGTTATGTCTTTTAGTTAGATTTCATATTCATATTCAGAGTTTTAGCATGCAAACCAAATATGTTTTATAAATATTTGTATCTGTATTATAGCGTTATCATTGCGGAAACCGTTACGTCATATCCGTTAACATCCCGGAAGTCAGGTTGAATGTGTCTTGTTATGTTTCCATAAGTCTTTAAAAGGTTTTTTATGGTGATTCACGGTTGTCATGCCGCGTTACTGCGCCGTCAAAGTGTGCAGGAACCGCGGAGGGTCTGCGTCGAGGCGAGACAACAAGAGAATCAGCTTCTACCCGTAAGATGACCATCTTGTGATGTAGCATGCAACTACTGCAGAACGTGTGTTGTGGATGATTAAAATGGTTCAATTTAATTTACAATTCAATTAAATAATGTATGAGAAATTTCCAGAAGCTACCTGTCGAGTTGCATATTAACTGGGGGGGGTCTATGATCGAAATACCTTATAAAACAATTACTTGTGGTGTAAATGTATTGGATATTTTTGGGTCGCTGTTATGACCTTGTTATTTTCAGTCTGCCATACCTTCGATTCTGGAGGCGTTCCCAGATGAAACCACGCCCACCCTCCAAAAGAATCACAAAGTATATCAATAAAAAATGTACACTGTTTAATACAGTGGTCCCCTAACTACCGCCAGCATCCACAATTAGTCCCAACTAGAGATGCGCGGATAGGCAATTATTTCATCCGCAACCGCATCAGAAAGTTGTCAACCATCCGCAATCCACCCGATCTAACATTTGATCAGAACCACACCCGCCCGCACTCGCCCGTTGTTATATATCTAATATAGACGATGCAAGGCATTAGTGAGGTTATAAAGCTTTTGCCTGTTAAAGAAAGGAGACTGATCCAATGCAGCACAGACATTCGTGTGCCACGCTGTCACGACCCAGACGCACACCAGTGCGCAATCATATGGGAGCCGCGCTGAGCGCACCTCCAAGCGCGTCTCGCTGCCGGCGACGGCCGGGTATATGGGCCCGACGCTCCAGCGCCATCCATTTTCAGGGCTAGTTGATTCGGCAGGTGGGTTGTTACACACTCCTTAGCGGGTTCCGACTTCCATGGCCACCGTCCTAGCTGCTGTCTATATCAACCAGGGTGAGCCCCACCCCTTTCGTGAGCGCACTGCGCGCGGAGTGACCCCTGTTACGCGCCCCCGGCAACAGGGGTGGCGGGCAGGTAAGCTGCGCGGGCGGAGCGCGCGGAGTGACCCCTGTTACGAGCCCCCGGCCACGGGGGTGGCGGGCAGGTAAGCTGCTTACCTGCTGCGCGTGACGCCGGCCGCGGCGAAGGCGGACGAGGCGGGGTGTCGGTGCGGTGGTGACCCTGGACGTGCGTCGGGCCCTTCTATCGGATCGCCTCAGCTACGGCTCCCGGTGGGGCCCTCTCGGGGGAAGGGGCCTCGGTCCCGGACCCCGGCGAGGCGTCCCTTCTCCGCTCCGTAAAAGTGTCCATCTCTTCTTTTTTTTTCTCTTCTGTTGTGGCATATGCTGCAGGTGCCTGCTCGTTTTTCGTATGTGGGTAACAACATTTAACTATGTATATATATTTACCAATTGGTTTAACTGCCACCCGCCTGAATCTATTTAAAATCTAATTTTTTTCTATTTCAACCACCCGACCGACCCGACCCGCGGATAAAATCTAATTTTTTTAAATTTCATCCGCCCGATCCGCGGATAATCCGCGGACTCCGCGGTTGTGCCCGCAAACCGCGCATCTCTAGCGGATAGGCAATTATTTCATCCGCAACCGCATCACAAAAGTCGTCAACCATCCGCCATCCACCCGAACCAACATTTTATCAAAACCACACCCGCCCGCACCCGCCCGTTGTTATATATCTAATATAGACGATGCAAGGCATTAGTGAGGTTATAAAGCTTTTCCCTGTTAAAGAAAGGAGACTGATCAAATGGAGCAGAGACATGCAATGCGTGCCACGCATTAGTGGCTAAGAGATATTAATGCGTGAAAATATTATTTATCATTATTATAATATTATTGTCATTTCCATTAAGAAAGTGTTGACTATTGTTGCCAATGCCCTCAGATCAGGAGTGCGTTCCATCCTCACACTTTGTGTGCGCAGTTGCAGCAAGCAGAACGAGGCTTTTAAGAAGTTAAAAAAATGTTTTAGAAAGACTAGGCCTATATTTTCGTTAGGTAAAAAAAAATGTTCTGAATTTATTTCAATGAATATTAACTTGTTAACGTTATAATGCTCAAATAGGGACGAGGGCGGGGTGCACAGTGAAGCAGTGAACAATTTCGCGACAAAGATGAACCTTTATTGATTGATCTGCAGCCATGACAAAATATCAGACAATCTCCATTGTCAACGACAGGCAGGAAAATAAAGATAAACACATAGCCTATGTTGTAGGCATAGGCTCATATGTTTTTAAGTTGAAATAAAAAAATAAATAAAAATGTGCCTCATAAGCCTTAGGCCAGCGTTTCTCAAAGTGTGGGGCGCGCCCCACTGGTGGGGAATAGAGACATGACAGGTGGGGCGCGAGGAACGGGAGGAAATTTCACTTAAAATTTTTTTATTTATTATTATATTCTTAGATTATTTTTTTTACTATGCTTTCATTTTCTATACACACTGTAAATCACTTTGTGATTCTGTCTGTGAAATCCGCTATATAAATAAATGGAAATTACCGGTACTTATTTTTACTGTAGGCTTTATATTTCTCGGTACGAGCGAAAGTTTGACAGACATAGCAACAGTAACTAATGGGGGCGGGGCTAAACGGAACAAACTTTCGCGCGGATGGGTAGCAGGCTAATGTGTGGACCACAATTACACAAATATATACATTTGTGACTCGCACCTCAAAGGTCGTCGAGCCAGAGCCAGCGCCTGCAGAGAAAGAAAAATGTGACGGGCACACACTGTGTCATTCACCGGGAAGCACTCGCGTCAAGGCAGCTCGATCAGCCCCGAACTCAATGAGGTTTTAACAGATGTTGTGAGCGCGGTAAATTTGATCAAAACACGACCACTGAAAGCGCGACTGTTCTCTGCACTGTGTGAGGAAATGGGAGCTGATCATACAGCCGTGCTGTTTCACAGTGAAGCAAGGTGGCTCTCCCGGGGCAAAGTGCTGTCACTTGCCCTGTCTTGCCAAATGCATAGCTCCTCCTTTTTTTTTTTTGCAAAGATTGCAAAGTGGCACTTTTATTGTATTTATTATTGAACTTGATGCAAGTTATTTGATTTATTATTGAACTTGATGCAAGTTATAACACTTTTTTTGATTTATTATTGAACTTGATGCAAGTTATAACACTTTTGTTTTATTTATTATTGAACTTGATGCAAGTTATAACACTTTTTTTGATTTATTATTGAACTTGATGCAAGTTATTTGATTTATTATTGAACTTGATGCAAGTTATAACACTTTTATTTGATTTATTATTGAACTTGGTGCAAGTTATAACACTTTTTTGATTTATTATTGAACGTGATGCAAGTTATAACACTTTTTTTGATTTATTATTGAACTTGATGCAAGTTATAACACTTTTTTTGATTTATTATTGAACGTGATGCAAGTTATAACACTTTTTTTGATTTATTATTGAACTTGATGCAAGTTATAACACTTTTTTTGATTTATTATTGAACTTGATGCAAGTTATAACACTTTTATTTGATTTATTATTGAACTTGATGCAAGTTATGACACTTTTTTTGATTTATTATTGAACGTGATGCAAGTTATAACACTTTTTTTGATTTATTATTGAACTTGATGCAAGTTATAACACTTTTGTTTTATTTATTATTGAACTTGATGGAAGTTATTTTATTTATTATTGAACTTGATGCAAGTTGTACCACAGCTGCACAGTTATTATATTTATCATTGAACTTGGTGTTATTTTATGTTATTGAGTTTGAATGTATACTACTATATGTTACTTGATGTTCAATACATTTGAAAATGTTAAAGCTTGGCATTAGCGCTCTGTTGGGGCGATGGGGGCAGGTGGGGCTTGAAAACTCCCCCTTGTCCAAAGTGGGGGATGACAAAAAAAGTTTGAGAACCACTGCCTTAGGCTGTCAATCACGCGCACAAACTTAAATGATACAATAACATATGTATGTCATCTCTATTTAAACAAAAATAAATTAAATAAATAATAATAATAAATTACCTGCAACTTATTGGCCAAGGCAAATAGCTGAAGGGGGGAAATCAAACCCATCAGACTGCACTTTATCATCAAACTTGAATTATAATGAAAATAGACAAACAAAGCAGGCTAAATATCCTTACATTGTCGCCAATCGGAGATGCGCTTCACTTGAAAGCCAGGCCAAATAATTAACACACATAGTAGTATATCTCCAATAGAAAAAAAACACAATAAACAACGCAATTGCCTTAATTCCTTTGCATTGTAGTGCGCCCAAACAACACGTAACCATCAAAATTATTTAGTTGACCCAACTCAATATAGGTTAGACATGGACTTATTTTGTATAGCCTATAGGTAACGTAGACTAATTCGTTTAACATATCCAACCGTATGTCTACTTACTTTTTTTTTGTTAGCACTATGCAGGAATAAAATGGCATCTACAGTGCCAGGATTCATGCGAGAGCGCCTGGCCTCTAAAATGCGCCCTGCTGCGCTGAAGGAGCGCTCACTTGCGCCACTTGTTGCTGGGACGCGGTGCCTGATGAATAATTGACTGTTTCAAAGAGTGCTGCTCGTTTTTCGTATGTGGGTAACAACATTTAACTATGTATATATATTTCCGAATTGGTTCAACCGCCAACCGCCCGCATCTATTTAAAATCTATTTTTACCCGCCCGACCCGCGGTTTATCCGCGGACTCCGCGGTTGTGTCCGCAAACCGCGCATCTCTAGTCCCAAGTTTAAAAAAATATATCCATCCATCCATCTTCCGCTTATCCGAAGTCGAAAAAATATATTTTTTATTTATTTATTTATTTATTATTATCCTACTCAGTGTTTTAGTGGTTAGAGTGTCCGCCCTGAGATCGGTAGGTCGTGAGTTCAAACCCCCGGCCGAGTCATACCAAAGACTATAAAAATGGGAGCCATTACCTCCCTGCTTGGCACTCAGCATCAAGGGTTGGAATTGGGGGTTAAAACACCAAAAATGATTCCCGGGCGCAGCCACCGCTGCTGCTCACTGCTCCCCTCACCTCCCAGGGGGTGATCAAGGGTAATGGGTCAAATGCAGAGAATAATTCCGCCACACCTAGTGTGTGTGTGGGACAATCATTGGTACTTTTAACTTTATTGTTATTTTAAATCTGTCCTTTCTAATAAATTTTCTACCGTTTGTTACTCTCGGGGTCTCCTAGCCACTAAGGCAAATCTTATTGTCTAAAAATGCATTTCCCATCGATAACGTGACATCGGGCGAGCGTGCGGAAAGTGGGTGCTCTTTCAGTCAATTAGTGCGCCAGGAATATATATATATATATATATACATATATATATATTGGCCCTGCGATGAGGTGGCGACTTGTCCAGGGTGTACTCCGCCTTCTGCCCAATTGTAGCTGAGAAAGGCTCCAGCGACCCCGAAGGGAATAAGCGGTAGAAAATGGATGGATGGATATATATATATATATATATATATATATATATATATATATATATATATATATATATATATATATATATATATATATATACAGGTAAAAGCCAGTAAATTAGAATATTTTGAAAAACTTGATTTATTTCAGTAATTGCATTCAAAAGGTGTAACTTGTACATTATATTTATTCATTGCACACAGACTGATGCATTCAAATGTTTATTTCATTTAATTTTGATGATTTGAAGTGGCAACAAATGAAAATCCAAAATTCCGTGTGTCACAAAATTAGAATATTACTTAAGGCTAATACAAAAAAGGGATTTTTAGAAATGTTGGCCAACTGAAAAGTATGAAAATGAAAAATATGAGCATGTACAATTCTCAATACTTGGTTGGAGCTCCTTTTGCCTCAATTACTGCGTTAATGCGGCGTGGCATGGAGTCGATGAGTTTCTGGCACTGCTCAGGTGTTATGAGAGCCCAGGTTGCTCTGATAGTGGCCTTCAACTCTTCTGCGTTTTTGGGTCTGGCATTCTGCATCTTCCTTTTCACAATACCCCACAGATTTTCTATGGGGCTAAGGTCAGGGGAGTTGGCGGGCCAATTTAGAACAGAAATACCATGGTCCGTAAACCAGGCACGGGTAGATTTTGCGCTGTGTGCAGGCGCCAAGTCCTGTTGGAACTTGAAATCTCCATCTCCATAGAGCAGGTCAGCAGCAGGAAGCATGAAGTGCTCTAAAACTTGCTGGTAGACGGCTGCGTTGACCCTGGATCTCAGGAAACAGAGTGGACCGACACCAGCAGATGACATGGCACCCCAAACCATCACCCAACCATGCAAATTTTGCATTTCCTTTGGAAATCGAGGTCCCAGAGTCTGGAGGAAGACAGGAGAGGCACAGGATCCACGTTGCCTGAAGTCTAGTGTAAAGTTTCCACCATCAGTGATGGTTTGGGGTGCCATGTCATCTGCTGGTGTCGGTCCACTCTGTTTCCTGAGATCCAGGGTCAACGCAGCCGTCTACCAGCAAGTTTTAGAGCACTTCATGCTTCCTGCTGCTGACCTGCTCTATGGAGATGGAGATTTCAAGTTCCAACAGGACTTGGCGCCTGCACACAGCGCAAAATCTACCCGTGCCTGGTTTACGGACCATGGTATTTCTGTTCTAAATTGGCCCGCCAACTCCCCTGACCTTAGCCCCATAGAAAATCTGTGGGGTATTGTGAAAAGGAAGATGCAGAATGCCAGACCCAAAAACGCAGAAGAGTTGAATGCACTGTGTGTGTGTGTGTGTGTGTGTGTGTGTGTGTATATATATATATATATATATATATATATATATATATATATATTGTATAGGCCAAAAGTTTGAACACACCTACTCCTCATTCAATGGGCTTTCTTTCTTCAAAATGCCCACCCTTTGCTCTGTTTACTGCTTTGCACACTCTCGGCATTCTCTCGATGAGCTGCAAGCACACCTGTGAAGTGAAAACCGTTTCAAGTCCTCTTGAAGCTCATGGAGAGAATGCCAAGAGTGTGCGACAAAGTAATCAGAGCAAAGGGTGGCTATTTGGAAGAAACTAGAATATAAAGCATGTTTTCAGTAATTTCACCTTTTTTTCAGGTGTTCAGTTTTGATGCCTTCAGTGACAATCTACAATGAAAATAAAGAAAACACATAGAATGAGAAGGTGTGTCCAAACCTTTGGCCTGTAGTGTGTATTGTTGCGTTTTGGACCAGTTGTTCCTCCCAGGGAATTCAAGTCACAATTCGCTCCCAAGTTCTTTCCGACACTTAAAGCTGAGTTGAAAAACCACCAGAGACAGAATAGGTATTTTGTTGTATATTCTCAAAGCTTTGCCAATATACATTGATTGAGACCAGTCTAACCATAGAACATTCTATTGCGCCTCCCAAAATGGTCTGTCTTCCCAACGCCAAAAACCCCTTCTTTCCTTCCCCCTCCCTAGCCATAATACAAGCACAACGTCTCCCTAGCCATAATACATTCCAAAGAACTCAAGGTTAACACACACAGTACACTTGCTGACAGAGCATCAAGAGAAGAAATGGAAAACACGAGCTGTTTTCAAATATGACAAAGAAATGGAAGAAGTACAACTTAAATTCGGATATTTGTAAATATCTGCCTCCGACAGTATAAACAAACGTAACAAGCGGGAAATGGATCAGCAGTCACTTCATTATCAAAACAACACAATAAGAACGGCAAGGTCAACTGTCAACGCACACAAACACACAATAGTCCCTTTGGTGCTCTCAAAAATGTTAACAACCACGTTGCTACAATAGTAACATTAAAAAAAGTTCATTTTGAACTGGCTGTCGGCGAAGGGGAGGGCACGGGGAACAGGGGAAGTGTGTGCGGGTTCCCTCACCTCTCTAAGTCCACAGCTAATCCCGACCCTGATTATTATTTTCATTTTGTAATATCCTCTTTTTTTTTTCTGTTTTTAGTTTCCCATTGCAAGACAAACCAAGACTCCAGAAATGGGTGGACAACATCGGGAGGGAGGACTGGACCCCGAGTCGACATCAGTACCTGTGCAGTGAACATTTCACCACCAATTGCTTCGATATCCGCTGGGGGATCCGCTACCTGAAGAACACCGCCATCCCCACCATTTTCCCCTCCGAGGTAAATGTACGTACACTTTATGAAGTCCGGAGTAAGCCCGACGCGTTTGTTGAATCTATCTTGCTTCTTTTACCTCAGGGTAGCGCCAAAAGAAGCTCAGAGGCGTTTGACAGCGACTCCACCGGGTCCGACAGGAAGAGGCCGCTCACGCTTGGCAGAACTTCCGGAAAGGCACAATCGGGCTCCGCAAATCACACGCAGAAGACGGAACTCAATCAGGAGCGACAGCTGACCCCCGACATCCACCCCGCAACCCACGAGCTGGATTTAGACGCCAAAGCTGCCGCTAGTCGCATATGGGGAGAGGAACCCCTGGAGGAAGAGCGCGTCACTATTTACGAACACACGTACTGCAGACAGGACACCGCCAGGCATCGGCTGTGGAGTAAAATCCTGAGCCTGCGTGCGAACATCTTGGAGCTGGATCGAAGGGAGAAGAACACTGTGGTGAAAATCCAGGCTTTGGAGGCGGAGGTGGCCCTCCTCAAGAAGATGTTTTCAAAGAGAAGGAGTTAGACCAGGGATGTCAAACTGGTTTTTCATTGAGGGCCACATCGCAGTTATGGCTGCCATCAGAGGGCCGCTTGTAACAGTGAATAATGTATGAATTTTCCTCTGGATTTCATTATTAATAATATATATATATATATATATATATATATATATATATGTATATATATATATATATATATATATATATATATATATATATATATATATATATATATATATATATATATATGTAACAGTGAATATTGTATGAATTTGCCTCTGGATTTCATTATTAATAATATATATATATATATATATATATATATATATATATATATATATATATATATATATATATATATATGTATATATATATATATATATATATATAATATATATATATATATATATATATATATATATATATATATATATATGTAACAGTGAATATTGTATGAATTTGCCTCTGGATTTCATTATTAATAATATATATATATATATATATATATATATATAATGTATATATATATATATATATACATACAGGTAAAAGCCAGTAAATTAGAATATTTTGAAAAACTTGATTTATTTCAGTAATTGAATTCAAAAGGTGTAACTTGTACATTATATTTATTCATTGCACACAGACTGATGCATTCAAATGTTTATTTCATTTAATTTTGATGATTTGAAGTGGCAACAAATGAAAATCCAAAATTCCGTGTGTCACAAAATTTGAATATTACTTAAGGCTAATACAAAAAAGGGATTTTTAGAAATGTTGGCCAACTGAAAAGTATGAAAATGAAAAATATGAGCATGTACAATACTCAATACTTGGTTGGAGCTCCTTTTGCCTCAATTACTGCGTTAATGCGGCGTGGCATGGAGTCGATGAGTTTCTGGCACTGCTCAGGTGTTATGAGAGCCCAGGTTGCTCTGATAGTGGCCTTCAACTCTTCTGCGTTTTTGGGTCTGGCATTCTGCATCTTCCTTTTCACAATACCCCACAGATTTTCTATGGGGCTAAGGTCAGGGGAGTTGGCGGGCCAATTTAGAACAGAAATACCATGGTCCGTAAACCAGGCACGGGTAGATTTTGCGCTGTGTGCAGGCGCCAAGTCCTGTTGGAACTTGAAATCTCCATCTCCATAGAGCAGGTCAGCAGCAGGAAGCATGAAGTGCTCTAAAACTTGCTGGTAGACGGCTGCGTTGACCCTGGATCTCAGGAAACAGAGTGGACCGACACCAGCAGATGACATGGCACCCCAAACCATCACTGATGGTGGAAACTTTACACTAGACTTCAGGCAACGTGGATCCTGTGCCTCTCCTGTCTTCCTCCAGACTCTGGGACCTCGATTTCCAAAGGAAATGCAAAATTTGCATGGTTGGGTGATGGTTTGGGGTGCCATGTCATCTGCTGGTGTCGGTCCACTCTGTTTCCTGAGATCCAGGGTCAACGCAGCCGTCTACCAGCAAGTTTTAGAGCACTTCATGCTTCCTGCTGCTGACCTGCTCTATGGAGATGGAGATTTCAAGTTCCAACAGGACTTGGCGCCTGCACACAGCGCAAAATCTACCCGTGCCTGGTTTACGGACCATGGTATTTCTGTTCTAAATTGGCCCGCCAACTCCCCTGACCTTAGCCCCATAGAAAATCTGTGGGGTATTGTGAAAAGGAAGATGCAGAA
Organism: Nerophis lumbriciformis; assembly: GCF_033978685.3. NCBI lineage: Eukaryota > Metazoa > Chordata > Actinopteri > Syngnathiformes > Syngnathidae > Nerophis > Nerophis lumbriciformis. The sequence goes on along the minus strand of NC_084552.2, from coordinate 1,665,081 downwards.
TGCCAGACCCCAAAACGCAAAAGAGTTGAAGGCCACTATCAGAGCAACCTGGGCTCTCATAACACCTGAGCAGTGCCAGAAACTCATCGACTCCATGCCACGCCGCATTAACGCAGTAATTGAGGCAAAAGGAGCTCCAACCAAGTATTGAGTATTGTACATGCTCATATTTTTCATTTTCATACTTTTCAGTTGGCCAACATTTCTAGAAATCCCTTTTTTGTATTAGCCTTAAGTAATATTCTAATTTTGTGACACATGGAATTTTGGATTTTCATTTGTTGCCACTTCAAATCATCAAAATTAAATGAAATAAACATTTGAATGCATCAGTCTGTGTGCAATGAATAAATATAATGTACAAGTTACACCTTTTGAATGCAATTACTGAAATAAATCAAGTTTTTCAAAATATTCTAATTTACTGGCTTTTACCTGTATATCATGCATTATGTGATGTATCATGCATAATGAAGCATATATCATTTTCAGTCATTTGCATGATGGATTTATTGTCCACAATATAGACTCCCTGCACACATCATTCACATGTGCATTGCTTGGCTCACTGCCTTCTTCGCCTCAATGATGTCCCACAGCCATTTCTCTGCAAAGTGGGTCTTCCCAGGTATGTGCACCAGTCTGTTGGACTCCACCATGAAGTGCACGTCCACGGGCTCCGTCTGCGGCGCGACTTTGGACACCTCCACCACAAAGTACACCCCGGCCGCGGTGGGGATGGGCTTCTGCGGCGAGGGGTCGCTAAAGTTGGCCTTGTAGTGGTAGGTGATCAGATCCTCCTCCTCGGCCCAGTAGAGTAACTCCAAACTGTACATCCAGCACGGCTCCAGCTGCCATGTTTGAATATATTCCGCAATCTGCTCTTTGCCCACTTCCACGGTGAAGTCTTTCGCCGCGACCCACATGTTTATACAATAGTATAATGACTTAATGGCATTATGCACACAAAAAAAAACACAAAAAAAAAAGTGAGAAGAGATTTAAAAATGTGTGCTCATCGTCGCCGATGACGTCATCACTAGGGATCGTTTAAATTAAAAGCCATGTGCGGGGGAGGGATCAGGGTCGGCACGTGACGTGTCATGCTAAATGTTAGCTTGATGCTGTCATCGTGTCAGCGCACTAAACTCTTGTTTCGTGTGTGTACTTTGGACTTGTTGAAACAGTAATAAAGCGTGTAAAAGGAGCATCGGCTACATAAAATAACTCGTTTGGCGGGTTACGTTGCAACTGATGCGGTCATTTCATTCAACAGAATATTTTTTTTTATTTTTTTTTATTTTTTTACAAATGCTTATATTCTATTAATATTTTAAATAAAAATACAACGCTCTGTCTATAATAATGTTTTTTCCATGCTTGATTTCTAACAATTTTGTTGACATCACGTGGTACAACTATAACTACATCACTTCCTGTTCATTTCCGGTTTTCCAACTCGAGCTAATATTGCTGTTAATGTTGCTAGAAGCCCAGCGCCGAGTGAATATTTTTTTAGTCATTTTCCTCCTTTATTAGGTAAGTGTTTTGTTATTAAAATAGTAATAAAGCGTGTAAAATGAGCACCCGCTACATAAAATAACTCGTTTGGCGGGTCATTTAATTCTACAGATAAGAATCCAATAAACTTTTTTTTTTTTTTTTTTTACAAATGCTTATATTCTATTAGTATTTTAAATAAAATACAACGCTATGTCTATAACAATGATTTTTCCATGTTTGATTTCTAACAATGTTTTGACATCTCTTGGTACAACTATATCTTCCTCACTTCCGGTCCATTTTCTGTTTTCCAACCCACGCTAATATTGCTAGCAGCCCAGCGCCGAATTAATATTCTTTTAGTCATTTTCGTCCTTTATTAGGTAAGTGGTTTTTTTAATTAAAATAGTAATAAAGCGTGTAAAAGGAGCACCGGCTACATAAAATAACTCGTTTGGCGGGTTACGTTGCAACTGATGCGGTCATTTCATTCAACAGATAAGAATCCAATATTTTTTTTTTATTTTTTTTTACAAATGCTTATATTCTATTAATATTTTAAATAAAAATACAACGCTCTGTCTATAATAATGTTTTTTCCATGTTTGATTTCTAACAATTTTGTTGACATCACGTGGTACAACTATAACCACATCACTTCCTGTTCATTTCCGGTTTTCCAGCCATAGACATGTTGCTAGAAGCCAAGCGCCGAGTGAATATTTTTTTAGTCATTTTCCTCCTTTATTAGGTAAGTGTTTTGTCATTAAAATAGTAATAAAGCGTGTAAAATGAGCACCCGCTACATAAAATAACTCCTTTGGCGAATTACGTTGCAACTGATGCGGTCATTTAATTCTACAGATAAGAATCCAATAAACATTTTTTTTTTTTTTTTTACAAATGCTTATATTCTATTAATATTTTAAATAAAATACAACGCTATGTCTATAACAATGATTTTTCCATGTTTGATTTCTAACAATGTTTTGACATCTCTTGGTACAACTATATCTTCGTCACTTCCGGTCCATTTTCTGTTTTCCAACCCACGCTAATATTGCTAGCAGCCCAGCGCCGAATTAATATTCTTTTAGTCATTTCCCTACTTTATTAGGTAAGTGTTTTGTTATTAAAATAGTAATAAAGCGTGTAAAAGGAGCACCGGCTACATAAATAACTCGTTTGGTGGGTTACGTTGCAACTGATGCGGTCATTTCATTCAACAGATAAGAATCCAATATTATTATTATTTTTTTTACAAATGCTTATATTCTATTAATATTTTAAATAAAAATACAACGCTATGTCTATAATAATGTTTTTTCCATGTTTGAATTCTAACAATTTTGTTGACATCACGTGGTACAACTATAACTACATCACTTCCTGTTCATTTCCGGTTTTCCAACTCGAGCTAATATTGCTAGCCATAGACATGTTGCTAGAAGCCCAGCGCCGAGTGAATATTTTTTTAGTCATTTTCCTCCTTTATTAGGTAAGTGTTTTGTTATTAAAATAGTAATAAAGCGTGTAAAATGAGCACCCGCTACATAAAATAACTCGTTTGGCGAGTTACGTTGCAACTGATGCGGTCATTTAATTCTACAGATAAGAATGCGATACATTTTAATTTTTTTTTTTACAAATGCTAATATTTTATTAATATTTTAAATAAAATACAACGCTCTGTCTATAACAATGATTTTTCCATGCTTGATTTCTAACAATGTTTTGACATCTCTTGGTACAACTATAACTTCGTCACTTCCGGTCCATTTTCTGTTTTCCAACCCACGCTATTGCTAGCAGCCCAGCGCCGAATTAATATTTTTTTAGTCATTTTCCTACTTTATTAGGTAAGTGTTTTTTTTTAATTAAAATAGTAATAAAGCGTGTAAAAGGAGCACCGGCTACATAAAATAACTCGTTTGGCGGGTTACGTTGCAACTGATGCGGTCATTTCATTCAACAGATAAAAATCCAATATAATTTTTTTTTTTACAAATGCTTATATTCTATTAATATTTTAAATAAAAATACAACGCTCTGTCTATAATAATGTTTTTTCCATGTTTGATTTCTAACAATTTTGTTGACATCACGTGGTACAACTATAACTACATCACTTCCTGTTCATTTCCGGTTTTCCAACTCGAGCTAATATTGCTAGTCATAGACATGTTGCTAGAAGCCCAGCGCCGAGTGAATATTTTTTTAGTCATTTTCCTCCTTTATTAGGTAAGTGTTTTGTTGTTAAAATAGTAATAAAGCGTGTTATATGAGCACCGGCTACATAAAATAACTCGTTTGGCGAGTTACGTTGCAACTGATACGGTCATTTAATTCTACAGATAAGAATCCAATAATTTTTTATTTTTTTTACAAATGCTTATATTCTATTAATATTTTAAATAAAATACAACGCTATGTCTATAACAATGATTTTTCCATGTTTGATTTCTAACAATGTTTTGACATCTTTTGGTACAACTATATCTTTGTCACTTCCGGTCCATTTCCTGTTTTACAACTCGCGCTAATATTGTTAGCAGCCCTACGCCGAATTAATATTTTTTTAGTACTTTTCCTCCTTTAATAGGTGAGTGTTTTGTTATTAAATTAGTAATAAAGCGTGTAAAAGGAGCACCGGCTACATAAAATAACTCGTTTGGCGGGTTACGTTGCAACTGATGCGGTCATTTCATTCAACAGATAAGAATGCGATACATTTAAAAAAAAATTTTTACAAATACTTATATTCTATTAATATTGTAAATAAAATACAACGCTCTGTCTATAACAATTATTTTTCCATGTTTGATTTCTAACAATTTTTTTGACATCTCGTGATACAAACTATAGCTCCGTCACTTCCGGTCCATTTCCTGTTTTACAACTATGTATCATTAATTAATTTAAGTGGACCCCGACTTAAACAAGTTCAAAAACTTATTTGGGTGTTACCGTTTAGTGGTCAATTGTACGGAATATGTACTGTACTGTGCAATCTACTAATACAAGTTTCAATCAATCAATCAATCAATAAAAACTGATGCTGTCATTTCACCCTATAGATAAGAATCCGATACATGTTTTTTTGTTTTTTTTTTAAACAAATGCTTCCATTCTAGGCAGCACGGTGGCAGAGGGGTTAGTGCGTCTGCCTCACAATACGAAGGTCCTGAGTAGTCGTGAGTTCAATCCCGGCCTCGGGATCTTTCTGTGTGGAGTTTGCATGTTCTCCCCGTGACTGCGTGGGTTCCCTCCGGGTACTCCGGCTTCCTCCCACCTCCAAAGACATGCACCTGGGGATAGGTTGATTGGCAACACTAAATTGGCCCTAGTGTGTGAATGTGAGTGTGAATGTTGTCTATCTGAGTTGGCCCTCTGATGAGGTGGCGACTTGTCCAGGGTGTACCCCGCCTTCCGCCCGATTGTAGCTGAGATAGGCTCCAGCGACCCCGAAGGGAATAAGCGGTAGAAAATGGATGGATGGGATGGGCTTCCATTCTAATAATATTTTAAATAAAATACAACGCTCCATAACAATGATGTTTCCATGTTTGATTTCTAACAATTTTTTTTATTGAACAACAAACATTTATAATTCACACAAAATTTAAGGCACTTTTAACATCAAGGAAAGAAAACAAAGGCTAATATGAAAAAAATATATATATATGAAAAAAAGGGCTACCTAAATCACTTTAAATGTTTTTTAACAAGGATATCAATTTAAGGGCTTTTGTACTCTTAATCATTCTCCAAGATTTGATTGATAATTGTAACCCGTTAAGCCAATTAGAAAATGTAGGCCTTACTTTCATAAATCGACATTTATGTCGAAAAAAATATACCCGGAGCATAATAATGTTGACAAACATTTCTATGTTACAGTCGTTTACAAAAATACCAAATTTGATGTTTCTAACAATTTTGTTGATATCTCGGGCTATCGTCACTTCCGGTCCATTTCCTGTTTTCCAACTCGCGCTAATATTGCTAGCAGCCCAGCACCGAATGAATATTTGTTACTCCTTTTCCTCCTTTATTAGGTAAGTGTTTTTTTAATTCTGTGACCTTAGGTATCGTCCGAGGAACTGCGAGCTAATAATGAACGTTAACATGATTTATTCACGTTTAGCCAGTGCGTGTGTTGCCATTTTACATCCGGGAGACGAGAGACTGAATGTCCATCTTGAGAAGGTCCAAAAGCAACATGTCACACGTTGAATGCTCCTCTTAGAAGACTCTTGCTCTCAATGATATCCAGCAGCCACTTCTCTGTGAAGCGAGTCCTCCCCGGCGTGTGTATGAACCTATTGGACTCCACTACAAAGTGCACGTCGACGGGCTCACTCGGCGAAGCGTCCTTAAGGACATCCACGGCGAAGTAGACACTAGCCGACCCCTGAATGGGCTTCTCCGGGGAAGGGGTGCTGAATCGAGCCCGGTAGTGGTAGAAGAAGCGATGCTCCTCTTCGGTCCAGCACAGGAAGTCCAGGCTATAAATCCAGCGCGGTTCTAACCGCCATGATCGGATATACTCCGCCAGCTGCTCTTTGCCCACCTCCACAGTGAGGTCCTGGGCAGCTACCCACTTGACGTGATCATCAGGCGGGTCCCGCTCTCTCCCACGCAGGATTTTGATAAGCTCGCACGATTCTGCAGGTAGATTCTGCAGAATTGAAGGTTGGTTGTCTTCCATGTTGTCAGGAGTTAAGTATGTCAATTCATTCGCTTGGTCTGTTTCCATGGCGACCCACACAGTGTGACAAAGCCCCCTGCTGGCCTCTATTTTAATTGCAACATCATGCATAAACCAGGGGTGTCCAAAGTGAGGTCCGTAGCTATTATTAGGGCCCGCATGGCCCATTGTATAAGGACTCCTTATGCAATGGGACATAAGGACCTATTGAATTTGTAAGGTTTTATTCTTTATTCTTCCGCCGCCACATTAAACTGTAATTTGACCCACTTAACATGCTTCAAAACTCACCATATTTGACCCACACATCAGGACCTGCGAAAATTGCCTTTTTAAAAAAAAAAAACGAACCACAAAACTAAAAAATTGCGCTCTAGCGCTCCCTAGGAAAGAAAAAAAAACCTAGACTCCCTGTAACTCCCACTAGGAAGGTCGGAGAGACATGAAACAAAAACCTCTATGTAGGTCTGACTTAGACCTACATTTCATAATAGTACATTGTCGGGCTAAAATCAACAGGAAGTTGGCAATTCCCCCTTCAAGACAAAAAAGTACTAAAAACAGTAACTTTTGCCTCTTTGAGCTGTAATTTGACCCCCTTAACACGCTTCAAAACTCCCTAAACTGAACGCACACATCAGGACTGCCAAAAAGTGTGATCTAATAAAAAAACCTAACCCCAAATCTCAAAATTGTGCTCTAGCGCAATTTTTTAATAAAACGCACAAAAAAACTGCTCCTCGGATGAACGAACTGACAAAACTGCCTGTAACTCCCACTGGGAAGGTCGGAGAGACATGAAACAAAAACCTCTATGTATGTCTCACTTAGAACTGCATTTCATAAATTGACAACCCCCAGCAAAAATCAACAGGAAGTTTGCTATTGCCCCTTCAAAACAAAATTTTTGTAAAAACCGGTCACCTTTCTTCAAACATTATCTCCTCTGAGCGCGTTTGTTGTTTCAGCTTCAAACTAACACAGGAGAGAGATTGAACCCTTCTGATTAAAAGTTGGCGAAAGAGTTTTGATACCTGCTCCGGTTTTGATTTTATGACCCTTCAAAGAACCGCTGCGCTGATGCTGCTGCGCTGCTGTTTTTTTAAGATGGCTGCTTAAAAGCAGGCAGCACCAACGTGCCCACACAATGCAGACAAGGTAGGTACACTAGACAAAAGTCTTGGGACACTTATGACTATCACTGGACAAAAGTATTGGGACACTTAAGCCGAAAACTGGACAAAATTATTGGGACACTTGGGACTACCACTGGACAAAAGTATTGGGACACTTACACTGGACAAAAGTATTGGGACACTTGGGACTAAAACTTGACAAAAGTATTGGGACACTTAGGACTAGCACCT
>NC_084552.2:1642500-1652500 GCF_033978685.3 Nerophis lumbriciformis | reverse complement strand
TAAAAGTAAATCATACCTGCCAACTACTCCGGTTTTCCCGTAATTAGTACGGTTTTCATCAACCTATTCCGGGTTACGGTTGCAGTGATAAAAAATACGGTTTTTCATTAATTAAAATTATTTTTTTTTTTTAAAGTTTTATTCACGAAATCGCGTAACAACAATGACAATCGACACTGCTTCCCGTAACTTCCTATCGAGCCATTCCGAATGCCATGCGCGAGGCTATTTATAGCACCGCTGCCAAGCACGAGGCACCAGTTGCCATTGTTTCCAAACGAGCGAACGATCACGGAATCAGCCAGTTTCCAAACGAGCGAACGATCATGGAATCAGCCGGAGAAAAATGGCAAACGAGTCTTAAACCGAAAAGAAAACTGCAGTCATTCCGTGAAGAATATTCAATAGCCTATCCGGAAATAATTATCCGTTCCAAAAAGGGTGAAAACTACGCGAATTGCACCTTGTGCAGACAAGATTTTTCGATCGGACACGGAGGAATTAGCGATGTAAAAGACCACGTTGGGACAAAAAAACACAAGTCTAATGCCGTTGCTAGCGATACAAGTGGAAAACTTTCAACGTTTTTCGGATTTTAGCCACAAAAAGGTAATAACACCAATGTTATCTATTGGAATTGTTTAGTACTGTTATACTGTTAAAAGTGTTTATACTATTTATGCTTTCAAGTCCAAGTTGAAGAAATCTTGTTAAATGTTGACAGCATAACTACCAAAATACAGAAGTATGTCCTTAATATTTTTGCAGTGCTATTTCTGTTGAAAAGTTCAAATGATTACATTAGAGATGTGATGTGCCACTTTTCAAGTGTCTGATGGCTTACATTAATTTTCATTCATTTTTCATATTTTGAATTCTTTTGAAAGGCTTACAAAAAAACTACATTTGAATTGTAATTCCATGCTATTGACAGGACTATTAATTTTAATGAAGTGAGCTTACCATGTTTACAGTATGATAATTGTGATAGAAATGTGAATTTTAGGCACAGAATATTTTTTACAATTGAACAAGGCAGTAGATTATACAAGCTTGGACAGAAAGTTAATAATGACACCAATTTATTTTTTTAATGGAATTGTTTAGTACTGTTTTACCATTTGTTTACTGTAAAAAGTGTTTATACTTTCAATGAACAAATTGAAGTCTTGTGAAAGGTTGACAGGATAACTGGCATTAACTGTCAAAATCATTTCAAACTATTGAAGTTAGCTTACAGAATCAACATGTCAATCAACCCATATGATTTTTGCTGTAATATTTTTGTTTTGAAAAGTCACTGTGACTGATAGAAAAGTGATGGTTTTAGCAACATTTTAACCTGTCTGAATGCTAATAATCATTTTGCGTCGGGGGGGCGAAGCCTGAACCCCCCACCAGGACTTTGTCCTGGACCTACGGCCCCTGGACCCTGGCTACTAGGTTTTTCTGATTTCAAAAGTTGGCAGGTATGGTAAATTATTACATAATGAGACTAGAATATGTTTATTGATTGTCTAAAAGTAACATGTCTTCCTGTTATTTTGGCAGTTTTATGCATGTTTCTGTATAAAATATATCACAAATCAAATTGCAATTAGGTTTTTCTCCTCAAAATATGGCAGCCCTACTTGTTTTTAATTTGCTCCGAACTGTTATGTTTCTTTCGCCACGCAGGAGAAGGCGGTGCCCTGCCTGCTGCGCTTGCGCCAGGCCACCGACCACCGCCTCCAGGCTGCTGTGAGAGAGGCGCTCGCTCTGATTGGCTACACAGATCCAGTCAAAGGCAGAGGAATTCGAGTGCTGGCCATAGATGGAGGGGGAACAAGGTAAACTTAACTGCTGTAATAATTGGCGAGGAACGATGGCGTTACAATCATTCTGTGGCTTGACTATGTTGTGACCAAAATCATGCCGTTTCCTTGCCCACGTCTTCCGGTCTTGCCAAAGGAGGGGTTGTGTTCCAGTCCGCTTACCTTAGCCTACAAAGTGTTTTTTGTACTTAGTATTTTCCTAACCTACTTGTGGGTTTTTTTCACATTTTTCAGTCTGCTCCCAGGCTGCATCACATTCTTCCTTTTTTTTAAATAAATTTGCCAATCGATTGGCCAACAGATTTTTGGGAAAAAGTATGTGATTGTTGTTGATTATTGCCTTTTATGGCCAATCACAAACGCCATTCCCCTCTGGCTGACACTGTATTATTTATGTGTCTCCATACACAGTGTGGAGCCGCTCCACTCAATTAATGATAATCACTTTCATTACAGCAGATAGTATCGTCATGATCCCTGGAGAACGAGGCTAAACATGTTACACATAGCAAGCCAGGAGCAGGCATGCTAATAGCGAAGCTATAAATCAAATCAAAATCAACTTTATTTATAAAGCACATTTAAAATTTACCACAGGGGTAGCCAAAGTGCTGTACAATGGGCAGGTTAAAAGATAAAACGAGTACCGAGCAAACACAACACAACACAACACAAACAAAACACAATAAAATAGAATAAATAAAAACATAAAAACAGGTTCACAGCAGGTGTATTATGGGGCGCCATTGCAGGATGGATATCACTCAGTGTTAAAAGCCATGGAATAAAAGTATGTTTTTAAGAGAGATTTAAAAACAGGAAGAGAGGAGGCTTGTCTAACACTCAGAGGTAGGTCGTTCCAGAGCTTGGGAGCAGCAGCGGCGAAAGCTCTGTCACCTCTATGCTTCAGCCTTGTGTCAGGGACTATACTCCTTACTAGCTTTAAACACCAGCAAGAAATAAATGTTTAGTAAAGTTAAAAAAGTGTAGATGAAACCGCGTTACAGCACAAAGTAACCAGTTATTAATAGGAAATTAAAGGGGAACATTATCACAATTTCAGAAGGGTTAAAACCATTAAAAATCAGTTCCCAGTGGCTTATTTTATTTTTCGACGTTTTTTTCAAAATTTTACCCATCACGCAATATCCCTAAAAAAAGCTTCAAAGTGCCTGATTTTAACCATCGTTATATACACCCGTCCATTTTCCTGTGACGTCACATAGTGATGCCAACACAAACAAACATGGCACATAGAACAGCAAGCTATAGCGACATTAGCTCGGATTCAGACTCGGATTTCAGCGGCTTAAGCGATTCAACAGATTACGCATGTATTGAAACGGATGGTTGTAGTGTGGAGGCAGGTAGCGAAAACCAAATTGAAGAAGAAACTGAAGCTATTGAGCCATATCGGTTTGAACCGTATGCAAGCGAAACCCACGAAAACGACACGAGAGCCAGCGAAACGGGGAGACTTCACTCAGGTTAACCATACCTAAATAGACACAAAATACTGCATTACACAAGACTACCCGAATGTACTCGAATGATTGAAAAAAATAAATGTTTTAAGCTAAGTTATTGGTAAACACAGTTTATGTATAATAATTTACGTAAAACTGCGAGTAATGAATAAAGTTTTCATCAATTAATATATTCTGTAGACATACCCTCATCCAAGTGCCGTGCAGGCCAAAAGTTTGGACACACCTTCTTATTTCAATGGGTTTTCTTTATTTTCATGACTATTTACATTGTAGGTTGTCACTGAAGGCATCATAACTATGACACCTGTGAAGTGAAAACCCTTTTCAGGTGGCTACCTCTTGAAGCCCATCGAGAGAATGCCAAGAGTGTGCAAAGCAGTAATCATTGCAGTGGGTGGCTATTTTGAAGAAACTAGAATATAAAACATGTTTTCAGTTATTTCACCTCCTTTTGTTAAGTACATGTGTTCATTCATAGTTGTGATGCCTTCAGTGACAATCTACAATGTAAATAGTCATGGAAATAAAGAAAACGCATTGAATGAGAAGGTGTGTCCAAACTTTTGGCCTGTACTGTAGTTAAATACGTTTGGTATCAGTATTTAATCAATAATAGAGTGATTAGTTAGATATTTTTAATTTGTTCAAATATTTTACTGTTGTTTTTGTTCATGTTTACAAGCTCAGACAATAATTCCCTGCACACAGCAGGACTTTGAGGGCCAAAACCCCAGGATTTAAATAGGTAGCAGATAGTAATTTTTGCTTTTGTTTAGTTGTTTTGTGCTTTGTTTTGCTCAAACAATTGCATACCTGCTAACTACTCCGGTTTTCCCGTAATTAGTACGGTTTTCATCAACCTATTCCGGGTTACGGTTGCAGTGATAAAAAATACGGTTTTTCATTAATTAAATTTTTTTTTTTTTAAGTTTTATTCACGAAATCGCGTAACAACAATCACAATGGACACTGCTTCCCGTAACTTCCCATCGAGCCATTCCGAATGCCATGCGCGAGGCTATTTATAGCACGAGTCACCAGTTGCCATTGTTTCCAAACGAGCGAACGATCATGGAATCAGCCGGAGAAAAATCGCAAACGAGTCTTAAACCGAAAAGAAAACTGCAGTCATTCCGTGAAGAATATTCAAAAGCCTATCCGGGAATAATTATCCGTTCCAAAAAGGGTGAAAAACTACGCGAATTGCACCTTGTGCAGACAAGATTTTTCGATCGGACACGGAGGAATTAGTGATGTAAAAGACCACGTTGGGACAAAAAAACACAAGTCTAATGCCGTTGCTAAATTTGGATTTTAGCCACAAAAAGGTAATGACACCAATGTTATCTATTGGAATTGTTTAGTACTGTTATACTGTTAAAAGTGTTTATACTATTTATGCTTTCAAGTCCAAGTTGAAGAAATCTTGTTAAATGTTGACAGCATAACTACCAAAATACAGAAGTATGTCCTTAATATTTTTGCAGTGCTATTTCTGTTGAAAAGTTCAAATGATTACATTAGAGATGTGATGTGCCACTTTTCAAGTGTCTGATGGCTTCAATTAATTTTCATGATTTTTTCATATTTTGAATTCTTTTGAAAGGCTTACAAAAAAACTACATTTGAATTGTAATTCCATGCTATTGACAGGACTATTAATTTTAATGAAGTTAGCTTACCATGTTTACAGTATGATAATTGTGATAGAAATGTGAATTTTAGGCACAGAATATTTTTTACAATTGAACAAGGCAGTAGATTATACAAGCTTGGACAGAAAGTTAATAATGACACCATTTTTTTTTTTAATGGAATTGTTTAGTACTGTTTTACCATTTGTTTACTGTAAAAAGTGTTTATACTGTTTATACTTTCAATGAACAAATTGAAGTCTTGTGAAAGGTTGACAGGATAACTGGCATTAACTGTCAAAATAATTTCAAACTATTGAAGTTAGCTTACAGAATAAACATGTCAATCAACCCATATGATTTTTGCTGTAATATTTTTGTTTTGAAAAGTCACTGTGACTGATAGAAAAGTGATGGTTTTAGCAACATTTTAACCTGTCTGAATGCTAATAATCATTTTGCGTCGGGGGGCGAAGCCTGAACCCCCCACCAGGACTTTGTCCTGGACCTGTGGCCCTTGGACCCTGGCTACTAGGTTTTTCTGATTTCAAAAGTTGGCAGGTATGCAATTGTATGTAATAAAAGATAAGGAACAAGTTTAAATATTGTGTTGATGTTGTTAAACTGTTAATAAGACTCACCATAAATACATAAAAAATGCACAGTTAATACATGTGATCGGTGTCGGCCTATTTCACACAGTATCCTAATTGGCAGCATCGAACCCTGATCGGAACATCCCTAGTTTTAGTGGTAAATAAAGTTGATTTGATTTGATTTGATAAACAATGTTGCTGGTTTCAGAGGATTACTGGCTCTGCAGACCCTTCTCAAACTGCAGAACCTGACTGGAAAACGAATCCACCAGCTCTTCGACTACATCTGTGGAGTCAGCACAGGTAAGATGTCATCATCCTGATATGCAGGGGGAAAAAAAGGACCCAACGAGTCTCTTCTTTCGCCTTAGGTGCCATCTTGGCGTTCATGCTGGGGATTTTTCAGATCCCCCTCGAAGAGTGCGAGCAGATGTACAGGAAGTTGGGCTCGGATGTTTTCAAGCAGAATGTTATCGTGGGGGCCGTCAAGATGGGCTGGAGCCATGCTTTCTATGACAGTGAAATATGGGAACGCATCCTCAAGTTAGCTCTTATTTGATACATTTTTGAAAATTCCAAAATAAGACCTGTACTAAATATGATATTTCTTTCTTCAGGGAACATATGGGTGATGGACGCTTGATAGAAAGTGCCAGAGATCCAAACTGTCCCAAAGTAGGCTACACATCCCAGCTGATCCCTGCTTTGTTTTTTTGTGGTGTCTCCTCTCAGCTTCCGATATTTCCACCAGGTGTCAGCTGTGAGCACAGTCGTGAACCGGGGTCTCCCCCTGAAAGCCTACGTGTTCCGGAACTACAGGCTCATGCCAGGAGTGAGGTCGCACTACCACGGAGACTGCAAATACAAAATGTGGCAGGCCATCAGGGCCTCGTCTGCGGCGCCGGGCTACTTCCAGGAATTTGTACTGGAAAAAGACCTCCATCAGGTATGACACCTTGCACTGTATATTTTTTCCGATGGAAAAAATGGGAATGTTTGAAACCGACACACGCACCATGTCAGACAGCTTGCATAGAATTGTATCTTGCAGTTCTCTACAATCTAAAACTGGAAAAACTTCGGTTTTCGCTAAAAGGCTCGGTTCAAGCATTTGAAAGCTCATGGAGCCCTTTTTTTGCTGTATGTCAACTCTCTTGACCTATGCCCAGACGCAGATGAGGAATAATCTCCCTTTTATTTATTAGTATTATTTTATTCTATTTTTATTTTATTATATATTATTATTCATCCATCCATCCATCCATCTTCTTCCGCTTATCCGAGGTCGGGTCGCGGGGGCAGCAGCCTAAGCAGGGAAGCCCAGACTTCCCTCTCCCCAGCCACTTCGTCCAGCTCTTCCTGTGGGACCCCGAGGCGTTCCCAGGCCAGCCGGGAGACATAGTCTTCCCAACGTGTCCTGGGTCTTCCCCGCGGCCTCCTACCGGTCGGACGTGCCCTAAACACCTCCCTAGGGAGGCGTTCGGGTGGCATCCTGACCAGATGCCCGAACCACCTCATCTGGCTCCTCTCGATGTGGAGGAGCAGCGGCTTTACTTTGAGCTCCCCCCGGATGGCAGAGCTTCTCACCCTATCTCTAAGGGAGAGCCCCGCCACCCGGCGGAGGAAACTCATTTCGGCCGCTTGTACCCGTGACCTTGTCCTTTCGGTCATAACCCAAAGCTCATGACCATAGGTGAGGATGGGAACGTAGATCGACCGGTAAATTGAGAGCTTTGTTTTCCGGCTCAGCTCCTTCTTCACCACAACGGATCGATACAGCGTCCGCATTACTGAAGACGCCGCACAGATCCGCTTGTCGATCTCACGATCCACTCTTCCCTCACTCGTGAACAAGACTCCGAGGTACTTGAACTCCTCCACTTGGGGCAAGATCTCCTCCCCAACCCGGAGATGGCACTCCACCCTTTTCCGGGCGAGAACCATGGACTCGGACTTGGAGGTGCTGATTCCCATCCCAGTCGCTTCACACTCGGCTGCGAACCGATCCAGTGAGAGCTGAAGATCTTGGCCAGAGGAAGCCATCAGGACCACATCATCTGCAAATAGCAGAGACCTAATCCTGCAGCCACCAAACCAGATCCCCTCAACGCCCTGACTGCATCTAGAAATTCTGTCCATAAAAGTTATGAACAGAATCGGTGACAAAGGGCAGCCTTGGCGGAGTCCAACCCTCACTGGAAACGTGTCCCACTTACTGCCGGCAATGCGGACCAAGCTCTGACACTGATCATACAGGGAGCGAACTGCCACAATCACACAGTCTGATATCCCATACTCTCTGAGCACTCCCCACAGGACTTCCCGGGGTACACGGTCGAATGCCTTCTCCAAGTCCACAAAGCACATGTAGACTGGTTGGGCAAACTCCCATGCACCCTCAAGGACCCTGCCGAGAGTATAGAGCTGGTCCACAGTTCCACGACCAGGACGAAAACCACACTGTTCCTCCTGAATCCGAGGTTCGACTATCCGGCGTAGCCTCCTCTCCAGTACACCTGAATAGACCTTACCGGGAAGGCTGAAATTGATTGTATATTATTAAATATCCATTGATTGCTTTTTGTCTATATATCGCAAGATCTGAGCCATTGTTTCTATCATAATGAGGTCAATTTAAATAAGCTTTTTAATGAGCAACAATTACGCTCAAGGCATGGTAACCTACTTAACGCAAAATTAGCCTTGTCCTTATTTTCTCTCTCTCCCCCCTGCTATTTTTTTCTACACTGATGCCTGTCTGCATTCTCCGGTGGCGCTGGGAAGAAGACGATGACTTGTGTGTGCTGCGCGCCACATTCCACGCCGAGCCGTTTCGTTGACAGTTTGAGGCAGCGCCGCCGACGCCCACTGCTCTCACACTCCTGCTCGAGTTTTCCGCACAAAGGGCGATGTCTGTCGGCGAGGATTCTGCCGTGACGCGACATACTGTACAAAAACACAAGACCGTTCCTCTTGGCTTTATTATTCAGCTGTGAAATCGTGACGCAATGACATTTTTGTTTGTTTTTCCATGTTTGACCTTTCTTGGGGGTCTGCCAGAAGAAGGAAGAGAGGAATGTGGAAATGACCTTTAACCCTGCTTGGCACACTGGCGTCTATATTTATCAACTAAGAGCACTAACACTGTTTGGGTCCTCTTCTAGGATGGCGGTCTCCTGATCAACAATCCCACAGCGTTGGCCATCCACGAGTGCAAGTGCCTATGGCCGAACACGCCGCTCCAGTGCGTGCTCTCTCTTGGCACTGGGCGCCACGAAACGGTGGGGAAGAACGGAACCGCCTACACCAGCCTCAAAACCAAACTCACCAACGTCATCAGCAGTGCAACAGATACTGAAGGTATGATTAAGCAAATGGCTGTTTTTTATAGTCAAATATCTAATGCAGGGGTGTCATAAGTTCATCCATCCATTTGCTACCGCTTGGGGTAGCGGGGGGTGCTGGAGCCTATCTCAGCTGCATTCGGGCGGAAGGCGGGGTACACCCTGGACAAGTCGCCACCTCATCACAATGGGGTGTCATAAGTACTCTAATTAATTGGTATTAAAGATGAACTGCACTAAGCGGTGTGCGGCTTCAGCGGTCGCAGAGGCAAAAACTCGGACATGGGAGGAGTTCGGGGAAGCCATGGAAAACGACTTCCAGACGGCTTCGAAGCAATTCTGGACCACCATCCGCCGCCTCAGGAAGGGGAAGCAGTGCACTATCAACACTGTGTATGGTGAGGATGGTGTTCTGCTGACCTCGACTGCGGATGTTGTGGATCGGTGGAGGGAATACTTCGAAGACCTCCTCAATCCCACCAACACGTCTTCCTATGAGGAAGCAGTGCCTGGGGAGTCTGTGGTGGGCTCTCCTATTTCTGGGGCTGAGGTTGCTGAGGTAGTTAAAAAGCTCCTCGGTGGCAAGGCCCCGGGGGTGGATGAGATCCGCCCGGAGTTCCTTAAGGCTCTGGATGCTGTGGGGCTGTCTTGGTTGACAAGACTCTGCAGCATCGCGTGGACATCGGGGGCGGTACCACTGGATTGGCAGACCGGGGTGGTGGTTCCTCTCTTTAAGAAGGGGAACCGGAGGGTGTGTTCTAACTATCGTGGGATCACACTCCTCAGCCTTCCCGGTAAGGTCTATTCAGGTGTACTGGAGAGGAGGCTACGCCGGATAGTCGAACCTCGGATTCAGGAGGAACAGTGTGGTTTTCGTCCTGGTCGTGGAACTGTGGACCAGCTCTATACTCTCGGCAGGGTTCTTGAGGGTGCATGGGAGTTTGCCCAACCAGTCTACATGTGTTTTGTAGACTTGGAGAAGGCATTCGACCGTGTCCCTCGGGAAGTCCTGTGGGGAGTGCTCAGAGAGTATGGGGTATCAGACTGTCTGATTGTGGCAGTCCGCTCCCTGTATGATCAGTGCCAGAGCTTGGTCCGCATTGCCGGTAGTAAGTCGGACAC
>NC_084552.2:1627500-1637500 GCF_033978685.3 Nerophis lumbriciformis | reverse complement strand
CTTGGTTGGAGCTCCTTTTGCCTCAATTACTGCGTTAATGCGGCGTGGCATGGAGTCGATGAGTTTCTGGCACTGCTCAGGTGTTATGAGAGCCCAGGTTGCTCTGATAGTGGCCTTCAACTCTTCTGCGTTTTTGGGTCTGGCATTCTGCATCTTCCTTTTCACAATACCCCACAGATTTTCTATGGGGCTAAGGTCAGGGGAGTTGGCGGGCCAATTTAGAACAGAAATACCATGGTCCGTAAACCAGGCACGGGTAGATTTTGCGCTGTGTGCAGGCGCCAAGTCCTGTTGGAACTTGAAATCTCCATCTCCATAGAGCAGGTCAGCAGCAGGAAGCATGAAGTGCTCTAAAACTTGCTGGTAGACGGCTGCGTTGACCCTGGATCTCAGGAAACAGAGTGGACCGACACCAGCAGATGACATGGCACCCCAAACCATCACCCAACCATGCATATTTTGCATTTCCTTTGGAAATCGAGGTCCCAGAGTCTGGAGGAAGACAGGAGAGGCACAGGATCCACGTTGCCTGAAGTCTAGTGTAAAGTTTCCACCATCAGTGATGGTTTGGGGTGCCATGTCATCTGCTGGTGTCGGTCCACTCTGTTTCCTGAGATCCAGGGTCAACGCAGCCGTCTACCAGGAGGTTTTAGAGCACTTCATGCTTCCTGCTGCTGACCTGCTCTATGGAGATGGAGATTTCAAGTTCCAACAGGACTTGGCGCCTGCACACAGCGCAAAATCTACCCGTGCCTGGTTTACGGACCATGGTATTTCTGTTCTAAATTGGCCCGCCAACTCCCCTGACCTTAGCCCCATAGAAAATCTGTGGGGTATTGTGAAAAGGAAGATGCAGAATGCCAGACCCAAAAACGCAGAAGAGTTGAAGGCCACTATCAGAGCAACCTGGGCTCTCATAACACCTGAGCAGTGCCAGAAACTCATCGACTCCATGCCACGCCGCATTAACGCAGTAATTGAGGCAAAAGGAGCTCCAACCAAGTATTGAGTATTGTACATGCTCATATTTTTCATTTTCATACTTTTCAGTTGGCCAACATTTCTAAAAATCCCTTTTTTGTATTAGCCTTAAGTAATATTCTAATTTTGTGACACACGGAATTTTGGATTTTCATTTGTTGCCACTTCAAATCATCAAAATTAAATGAAATAAACATTTGAATGCATCAGTCTGTGTGCAATGAATAAATATAATGTACAAGTTACACCTTTTGAATGCAATTACTGAAATAAATCAAGTTTTTCAAAATATTCTAATTTACTGGCTTTTACCTGTATATGTATGAAATACTTGACTTGGTGAATTCTAGCTGTCAATATACACCTCCCCTCTTAACCACGCCCCCCCAGCCCCACCCCCACCTCCCGAAATCGGAGGTCTCAAAGTTGGCAAGTATGGTTTAAAACATTGCACAGGAAAAACAAACTCATGCACTTTGAAAGAGGTTGATTCTCAACCTTTTATTACAAAATTGTACAGTATATTATTTGATGTGGTTTTTTTATTTAAATCAAAGGACTGGACCTTTTTTTACCATCGCGGTAAGTTGAAAATGCAAAAAGGACATGCAAGACCCTTCATCTTCTTATGCATCTTTAGATTGACCCTGAATATAAGACAACCGCTCTTCCTCAAGCTCCATTTTTACAAATGATGTTTTCAATATGAGTGACATAATAGCTGATCGGGGCTGCAAGATGGCTTAGTGCAGGGGTCAGCAACCCACGGCTCTTTGACCACTCTGATGCGGCTCAGCTGCATACTTGCCGACCCTCCCAATTTTTCCGGGAGACTTCCGAATTTCAGTGCCCCTTCCAACAATCTCCCGGGGCAACCTTTTCTCCAATTTTTACCCGGACAACAATATTGAGGGCGTGTCGTGATGGCACTGCCTTCAGCTTCCGCTTTTTCACCACACTATGTGTGTGTGTGGGGGGGTGGTAGCAGGGGTGTATAAAGTAGCTCGGACGAGTTAGGAATACAATTGATTCTGGGTATTTGTTCTGTTGTGTTTATGTTGCGTTACGGTGCGGATCTTCTCCCGAATTGTGTTTGTCATTCTTGTTTGGTGTGGGTTCACAGTGTGGCACATATTTGTAACAGTGTTAAAGTTGTTTATATCACCTGTATGGCTGTTAACCAAGTATGCCTTGCAGTCACTTAAGTATGTATGCAGAAGCCTCATGTAACATGTAACTGGGCTGGCACGATGTCTGTACAGTTTGTAGAGGGCGATAAAGGCAGTGCCATCACGGCACGCTCTTATTATTGTTGTTTGGATGAAAATCAGCAGACGTTCAAGAGAATAGTTGCTCTAATATTCGGAAGTCTCCCGGAAAAATCTGGAGGGTTGGCAAGTAAACTTGCGGCCTGCACTAATATTAAATTTTCATATTAAGGTGCGGGCCGCAAAATAACGTCTCGCGGGCCGCGTGTCTGAGACTCCTGGTTTATACATAGCACAAATCAAAAAAAAACTTTGTATGCAGTGTTATTTAATTTTAAATTTCAAAAGAGTTTTGTGGCTCCCATTGTTTTCTTTCATTTGTGAAACGGGTCAAAATGGCTCTTTGACTGGTAAAGGTTGCCGACCCCTGGCTTAGTGGTTAGCATGTTAGCCTCACACTCGAGTGTCGATTGCTTGTTCTCTCTGTACGTGTGTTTTTACTTCCCTCCCGCAACCCAAAATGTAAGGCTAATTGTTGACTCCAAATTGTCGTCTTAGACCCTAATGAGGAAAAGTGGTTTAGAAAATGGATGAACGAATGAATAACTTCCATCCATCCATCCATCTTCTTCCGCTTATCCGAGGTCGGGTCGCGGGGGCAGCAGCCTAAGCAGGGAAGCCCAGACTTCCCTCTCCCCAGCCACTTTGTCCAGCTCTTCCTGTGGGACCCCGAGGCGTTCCCAGGCCAGCTGGGAGACATAGTCTTCCCAACGTGTCCTGGGTCTTCCCCGCGGCCTCCAAACGGTCGGACGTGCCCTAAACACCTCCCTAGGGAGGCGTTCGGGTGGCATCCTGACCAGATGTCCGAACCACCTCATCTGGCTCCTCTCGATGTGGAGGAGCAGCGGCTTTACTTTGAGCTCCCCCCGGATGGCAGAGCTTCTCACCTTATCTCTAAGGGAGAGCCCCGCCACCCGGCGGAGGAAACTCATTTCGGCCGCTTGTACCCGTGATCTTGTCCTTTCGGTCATAACCCAAAGCTCATGACCATAGGTGAGGATGGGAACGTAGATCGACCGGTAAATTGAGAGCTTTGCCTTCCGGCTCAGCTCCTTCTTCACCACAACGGACCGATACAGCGTCCGCATTACTGAAGACGCCGCACCGATCCGCCTGTCGATCTCACGATCCACTCTTCCCTCACTCGTGAACAAGACTCCGAGGTACTTGAACTCCTCCACTTGGGGCAAGATCTCCTCCCCAACCCGGGGATGGCACTCCACCCTTTTCCGGGCGAGAACCATGGACTCGGACTTGGAGGTGCTGATTCTCATCCCAGTCGCTTCACACTCGGCTGCGAACCGATCCAGTGAGAGCTGAAGATCCTGGCCAGATGAAGCCATCAGGACCACATCATCTGCAAAAAGCAGAGACCTAATCCTGCAGCCACCAAACCAGATCCCCTCAACGCCTTGACTGCGCCTAGAAATTCTGTCCATAAAAGTTATGAACAGAATGGGTGACAAAGGGCAGCCTTGGCGGAGTCCAACCCTCACTGGAAACGTGTCCGACTTACTACCGGCAATACGGACCAAGCTCTGGCACTGATCATACAGGGAACGGACTGCCTCAATCAGACAGTCCGATACCCCATACTCTCTGAGCACTCCCCACAGGACTTCCCGGGGTACACGGTCGAATGCCTTCTCCAAGTCCACAAAACACATGTAGACTGGTTGGGCAAACTCCCATGCACCCTCCAGGACCCTGCCGAGAGTATAGAGCTGGTCCACAGTTCCACGACCAGGACGAAAACCACACTGTTCCTCCTGAATCCGAGGTTCGACTATCCGGCGTAGCCTCCTCTCCAGTACACCTGAATAGACCTTACCGGGAAGGCTGAGGAGTGTGATCCCACGATAGTTAGAACACACCCTCCGGTTCCCCTTCTTAAAGAGAGGAACCACCACCCCGGTCTGCCAATCCAAAGGTACCGCCCCCGATGAATAACTTGGCAATTGCAATTTTAAATTGTAAAAAAAAAGTATAGGATTTTGTCACTGTATCTCTCTCCGTCACTGGTGTGCGTGAGTGACCAGAAGAAAAGCTCAAACTCGCTTGATGTATAAGACAGTACTTATATAGGGGGGGAGAAGTCCTATATTGGGGTCAATACGGTATTGACAGCTATTAAAAAAGCTATCCATTAGCAGCCCTACACTAATTAACACAAAGGTAATTGATACATAGTGCTGGATACCATTAGCATAATTCTCCATTCCCAAAGAATCTGTTCCTTCTTTCCATTTTTCTTCTGTGTCCATCCCCTCTGAAGCCTTGTGCTCTTCTGTTTGGTGGCTTTACAAATAAACTCATTAAAACAGGAGGAGTATCCCTGCCTCACCTACAGACAAAGGTGGGTAGTAACGCACTACATTTACTCCGTTACATCTACTTGAGTAACTTTTGGGATAAATTGTACTTCTAAGAGTAGTTTTAATGCAACATACTTTTACTTTTACTTGAGTATATTTATAGAGAAGAAACGCTACTTTTACTCCGCTACTTTTATCTACATTCAGCTCGCTACTCGCTACTAATTTTTATCGATCTGTTAATGCACGCTTTGTTTGTTTTGGTCTGTCAGACAGACCTTCATAGTGCCTGCGTTTCAACAAATACAGTCACTGGTGACGTTCACTCCGTTCCACCAATCAGATGCAGTCACTGGTGACGTTGGACCAATCAAACAGAGCCAGGCGGTCACATGACCTGACTTAAACAAGTTGAAAAACGTATTGGGGTGTTACCATTTAGTGGTCAATTGTACGGAATATGTACTGTACTGTGCAATCTACTAATAAAAGTTCCAATCAATCAATCAAAAGTGTGAAGGAAAAAAGACACTTTTTTATTTCAACCGTACATCCCGTCAAAAGCCTAAAGACTGACTGCACAGTTCCTGTCTTCACAATAAAAGTGCCGCTCCATCGCGCCTGCGCTTTCAAAATAAGAGTCTCCGAAAGCCAGCGCAAACAAGATAGCAAGCTACGGAGTTTGCCGCCAATGTATTTCTTGTAAAGTGTATAAAAACGAATATGGAAGCTGGACAAATAAGAAGCCAAAAACCAACCACTTTCATGTGGTATTAGACAGAAAGGAGGAACTTTTTTTCTCCTCCTTTTGAAAACGTGGACGTTATCATCACTACTGTCTGATTCCAATCAATGCAAGTCATCAGAATCAGGTAATACACCAACTTATATTCTTGTCTCCGTGAAAGAAAGGAATCTATATGTGTTAAACATGCATGTATATTCATTAAAACACCTTTAACATGCAAACAAAAACGGCAAAATAAATAAATATAAATTATATACTGTATTTATCAATGTATGTATATATATATATGTGTATATATATATATATATATATATGTGTGTATATATATATATATATATATATATATATATATATATATATATATATATATATATATGATATGAGTGTGTATGTTACTCATCAGTTACTCAGTACTTGAGTAGTTTTTTCACAACATACTTTTTACTTTTACTCAAGTAAATATTTGGGTGACTACTCCTTACTTTTACTTGAGTAATAAATCTCTAAAGTAACAGTACTCTTACTTGAGTACAATTTCTGGCTACTCTACCCACCTCTGCCTACAGCAAATCTGTCCAAATAAACATCCAGTCCACAACAAAGCTGACGAACATTAAAAACACTGCCTCGTTTTAATCTCACCCTGAAGTAAACGTGTTCGTTAGATGGCAATTGAACTTTGTACAGCCATGCGCAGGATTCTTCATCTTTGCACAATTTGGCAACACTGGCTCCTTCACCACTGTCAATTCATGCAAATAAATGTCAAATGTTTGCCATCTTTATACACTTTGTTTGAATTTTCCAACTACAAAAGTATTGTCAACAGCAGAGGATTACAAAGTGTCATTGTGTGTGCCTTCATGCACACTAAATTTTCCGCTTTTATTAGGGCCCGCATGGCCCATTGCAGAAGGACTCCCACAGGGAGTCCTTATGCAATGGGACATAAGGACCTATTGAATTTCTAAGGTTTTTTATTCTTTATTATTCTTCCGCACCCACAATAAACTATAATTTGACCCACTTAACATGCTTCAAAACTTAACATATTTTACCCACACATCAGGACCTGCGAAAATTGCCTTTTTCAAAAAAAAACGAACCACAAAACTCAAAATTGCGCTCTAGCGCCCTCTAGGAAAAAAAAAAACTAGACTGCCAGTAACTCCCACTAACCTCTATGTAGGTCTGACTCAGATCTAGATTTCATAATAGTACATTCTCGGGCTAAAATCAACAGGAAGTTAGCAATTCCCCCTTCAAGACAAAAAAGTTCTAAAAACAGTCACTTTTGCCTCTGAGCTGTAATTTGACCCCCTTAACATGCTTCAAAACTCACCAAACTGAACGCACACATCAGGACTGGCAAACATTGCGATCTAATAAAAAAAACCTAACCCCAAATCTCAAAATTGCGCTCTACTGCAATTTTTTAATAAAACGCAAAAAAAACTGCTCCTCGGAAGAAAAAAATGACAAAACTGCCTGTAACTCCCACTGGGAAGGTCGGAGAGACATGAAACAAAAACCTCTATGTAGGTCTCACTTAGACCTACATTTCATAGATTGACAACCCTCAGCAAAAATCAACAGGAAGTTTGCTATTTCCCCTTCAAAACAAATTTTTTTTATAAACCGGTCACTTCTCTTCAAACATTATCTCCTCTGAGCGCGTTTGTTGTTTCAGCTTAAAACTTACACAGGAGAGAGATTGAACCCTTCCAAATAAAAGTTATCGAAAGAATGTTTCTAACTGCTCCGGTTTTGATTTTATGAGCCTTCAAAGACCCGCTGCGCTGATGCTGCTGCGCTGCTGTTTTTTTTAAGATGGCTGCTTAAAAGCAGGAAGCACCAACGTGCCCACACAATGCAGACAAGGTAGGTACACTAGACAAAAGTCTTGGGACACTTCAGACTAAAAGTAAACAAAAGTATTGGGACACTTATGACTATCACTGGACAAAAGTATTGGGACACTTACTACTACCACTGGACAAAAGTATTGGGACAGTTAGGACTAGCACCTGCCAAATACGCGGGCCCGACCAATGCTGCTTGCAGCTTTAATTGTTTTTGATCTTGGACTGAAATTCCTTTGCATTCATGGCCGTGTCAACAATGCACCACGGGGAGTCCTGCACCGCAAATCTGTTTATTTTACTGTAAAAAACAAAAAAAATAAAAATAAAACTGTGTTTAGATAATTGATACCTCAAACTTGCATAAATAAATATTAAGGAATATAACATAACTTGGCTTCTGAGAGCTTCAAAATGTAATGAATAAAATGCTAAAGTTGTTGATAAACAAGCAATTATTTTAATAATTAAATATGGTAATTTTAAATGAATTATTATGATAATTTAAAATCAATTATTTCAAATATGTTTATTTTAATGCGTAATTCTATGGCTGGATGTAATAAGGAGTCACGAAAAAATACAATTAATTTTGATGTTTTTAGCAAAATATAGTAAAAATGTATTTATTTATTTATTTTTTTTAAATTAATAAATATATTTATTTTTAGGTAAAATAAACATAATAATACAATTTATCTCTAGTCTGGATGATTTAGTTCTTGTCACCCTGTTGTCCTCCCGTCGGGAAAAAAGGCTGTCCTCACTCAGGTCCGCATGGAGCTGGAGGGGGCGTGGCCTCCAGCTCCGGCTGAAAATCGTGAGATTTTCGGGAGAATATTTGTCCCGGGAGGTTTTCGGAGAGGCGCTGAATTTCGGGAGTCTCCCGGAAAATTCGGGAGGGTTGGCAAGTATGCCTATAATCTGATCTATCACTTATCTTTAGAACTTTGTTGTAAAAATCTCATTCCGCGTCTGTCCCTGACACCCGCATTTCAGGCTCGCTCTGTGGAAACGCTCCCCACCCACAGTGCTTGGTGCCTCGTCTGAGCCGCTGTGACTTATATTACCATAGTAACTAATTAAAATACCATAGTAACTAGTATATCATGCAAAAGCGCAGATTCCAACCATTGAAATACTTTGTATAGTTCAAGACTTCCGGTCATTTGAAAACATCGCTACACTTTCCATCTTAAAGATGAGGAAATAATGCACTTTGTTGAGGTGGAATGTGATTAATGAATCAAAGACCATTCCAACTGACGTGTTACTTGAAGTTCAATGTTCTTTTGCAGGCAAAAGTGCCAAACGTGAGGTCCTGAGTGTCTTCGCAGCAGGCAGGCAGACAAACGAGGTGAATACTAGCCGGTCTGTGTTTACATGACGAGGTGTGACAAAGTTGAACGTGCAAGTATTCCGTGCATTCGTAGTTTGTGTGTGAGTGTGGAAGGGGCAGAAACTGTCTGTTTCCCTCCCACGCCTTTTTGCTGAGAAGGAAAAAAGCAGGGCACGATTGTCTTATGGCGTTCCCTAGCAACTGCAATTTTATCAATGCATGTGCCCCCCCCCACTTGGATAGAATACTCAACATATTCAGCTGCGTGAGAGGAGCAAAAAGCATACCTGCCAACTACTCCGGTTTTCCCGTAATTAGTACGGTTTTCATCAACCTATTCCGGGTTACGGTTGCAGTAATAAAAAATACGGTTTTTCATTCATTAAAAAAAAAAAAAAATTCTTAAAGTTTTATTCACGAGATCGCGTAACAACAATGACAATCGACACTGCTTCCCGTAACTTCCTACTGAGCCTTTCCGAATGCCATGCGCGAGGCTATTTATAGCACCGCTGCCAAGCACGAGGCACCAGTTGCCATTGTTTCCAAACAAGCGAACGATCATGGAATCAGCCGGAGAAAAATCACAAACGAGTCTTAAATCCCGGACAGACTCTGCAATAAACTGGACACTCTTGGCCTCCCCCCTCTCACAAACGCCTGGATAAGGGACTTCCTAACGGACCGACCCCAGAATGTGAGACTTGGCCCGCACCTCTCATCCTCCCGCACGCTGAGCATCGGCTCCCCACAGGGCTGTGTGCTGAGCCCCCTCCTCTACTGCCTTTACACCCATGACTGCAGTCCGGCCCACAGTGACAACCTTACCGTCAAGTTCGCCGTTGTATCCACAGTGCGGTTCACAGGAATATCAGTTGCTGTGAAATAGTAATCCGTGTGCGGATGGAGAGATTGCGTCTTTTCATGAACCGGATCCCTGTCGCTTAGTAGGAGCCATTTTGTGGTCTTTACAGATGTAAACACACAAAGGACGTGCGCCCACCAGCTCGCTCCCCCCCTCACCAGGATCTTCAACCTCTCCCTGGCTCAGGCAGTCATCCCATCCTGCCTGAAGTCATCTACAATAATCCCGGTGCCGAAGAAGTCTCCCATCACCAGCCTGAATGATTACCGACCAGTGGCCCTCACTCCGGTAATCATGAAGTGCTTCGAGCGACTTGTTCTCCAGCACATCAAGGACCATATCCCTCCAGACTTCGACCCCCACCAGTTCGCATACCGGGCGAACAGGTCCACAGAGGACGCCATCGCTGTTGCTCCCCACTCTGCTCTGAACCACCTGGAGCAGCAGCAGAGCTACGTCCGGATGCTCTCTGTGGACTATAGCTCTGCCTTCAATACAATAATCCCGGACAGACTCTGCAATAAACTGGACACTCTTGGCCTCCCCCCTCTCACAAACGCCTGGATAAGGGACTTCCTAACGGACCGACCCCAGAATGTGAGACTTGGCCCGCACCTCTCAT